>NC_133374.1:35881226-36181226 GCF_049309525.1 Garra rufa
AGTAATTTTTTTTTTCAGTTTAAATGCATTTAAATTCATCATATTCTTCAATCTCTTAAACTTTAGCTAACTCGTTAACATTCAACCAAGGCTTGTGATTGGCTGTTTGCCACTGATATCACACATTCATGTGCATGTGCTCCACAAACTCAGGATCAAAACCAGAGTTGACAAAGAAAGTTGATGATCAGCATCATGGTACCAACAAAGCCGGATTGGAGTGGTTTAGATTTGTCAACTCGAAATTAATCCTGTAACTCTGAATTTGTTGAACTACCATCATGGTATAGGCCCCCCCTGTTTCACACACAAGGCTTAAACCTAGTCCTAGACTAAAATGTAAATCTGAGCTGTTTCAACTGAAATAAAATTGCACTGATTGATTTTAAAATATATCAGTGCCTTTGTTTTGTCTCAAGATGCACACCATTAATGTTTTTTTCTAAGCATGTTTATAAAAAAATACTTAAATGTCCTAATTGAACTATGGCCTAATCCTGGCTTAGTCTAAGCTCTGTCTGTGAAACCGGGCCTGGGGATTTTGTTGTGTATTTGGTACCACAATACAGCAGAGGTGGGACTTTCAAGTCACAAGCAAGTCTCCCAAGTCACCAAAGAGTTAAATTTAATGGGATAATTGACTAATTAAGTGCTGATTGAGCAATAGTGATGAACACCTGCTGTTAACAATCAGCATCACTGAGGAAAAGAGAAACAGGAGAACTACATCTGACTAAAGCCACAGCCTTAGATGGAATCAGCTGAAAAATAAAACCACACACAAACAATGCCACCATAATAGTGGTCAAGGTTTGCTTTAGTTAGTCTCTTGACCCTTTTGCTAGTTCAATACAATTTGCTTTTAAGCAATTGTGATGCTATTTGACAGCATGCATTTGTGCTCTGCTGAATCAAATCTTTTTATAACAATTTTTTTTCGCGCTTTTTGTTTGTAACTCGTGATGAGTGAACATCATGAAGTGGGTTTAGGTTTATTGACTGATGTTTTAGACATTACTGATCTGCTATTTAAAAAAATTCTACTGAACAACTGTCGCCAGAATGGTTTAAAACAAAAATAAATGACAGCTCAGGCTTTTAGGCATGAACACTTGTCATATGATCCTCAACAGTGGTGACAATAATTACTCATACTGCAGTGCATGATGGGAGTTTTTAATGGGTAATGTTGTTACCCAGCATGCATTGCAGCAGAAGTGTTTTGTTGATTGTGACCATTATTGAGATTCATATGCTGGTTCTTGATGTTTGAGTGTGCCTGAGGACTTGGGGGTAACTATTTTTTAATATACATTACGTAGTATGTAAATTTAAATATATATATAAAAAAACTCAGCATGCTGTATTATAGAGTTAACTATAAATACTCTGAAAGTATTTAGAAAAATAAAATTACTTATTTATATTGTTATCCATTTAGCTCAAGACTATTTCATCAGATAAACACAGCTAACACATCCTCACTGTTAAGTAGTGATCTTACTGCTTCACAATATTACGTGTGTAGTTACAATGTATGATGAAACAAAAGAGTCAAAGGGCAAGAGTCCAACCAAATGCTACACTGATCTTCATGATGGTGGCATCATTTTAACCAATAAAACATCAACATCTGATTCTCTGTAATGCTCAAAAACAGCAGGTGTTCATTACTAACGCTCAATCATCATTTAATTAGTCAATAATCTCATTAAATTTAACTCTTTGATAACTTGGGTTTAATGACTTGGGAGACTTGCTTGTGACTTGAAAGTCCCACCTCTGCAATACAGTAATAAAGTAACACTGAAGCAGAACTTCATTTAATGAGAAAGAGAAAGAAAGGGACAAACAGAAGCACAACTACAACTGACTTCCAGTCACAGCCTCAGATGAAATCAGCTGAAAAAAAAAAGCACATTAATTCTCTCAAGAGAATGCTGAGAGGCACCCGTGGCTAACGCTTTCTGACGTTTTCCTCGTCTGGCCGCCGCCCCGCCGGACGCGGCCCGCGGCCAAGTATTGAGTTGAAACCTGAGCCTCCGAAATCGTCCTAGTACAACTAGGAAAACGACGGTGTACGAGTCCTGCTGTCGCCGGACCCCCACCAAAGTTATTCGCTCGTCCAGTTCCATAAAATGTGACTGTTCCAGTGTTTTCTGCAGCCAACAAACCGGCTCCGTCACCCGTTTGCCTGCACACAAAAGTCGTTCTCACGGCTAATGTTAAGTCAACTACATGACTCAACTAGACATTTTTTGTTTCACTGACAAATTATTTTCAATCAGTGTAGCTGATGTTTTCAAAAGTTGAGTAAACAGGAAAAAACTAAAGGAATTTTAGTACTGTTTTTTTTGTTGTTGTTGAACTGGCTTAAACTTTTTTTTACAGTGTATGTTTATATCAGTTGTCAGTCATATTCTAATGAATTAGGTCCTTATTAGTGTACATGTCCCTGGCTGAACTTTACCATAGTCTAATATTACATTACAATTTAAATTATAATAACAATTTAAAATAGGAATGCTTATCGAAACTTGAATAAAGAACACAAAACACAACTGTGTACTACAGTTGACTGAAAAGTTGCTTATATTTCTTATAGGAATTACAAAACCATGTTAGATGCAATCAGGGGCATGTGACCAATAAGGAAATGTTATTTGTATCAAAGAAATTCATTGGGAAACTATTCTAACATGCACTCTCAGAAAAAAAAAAGTACATCTCTGTCACTGGGGCGGTACCCTAAGGTCCAAAAGTGAAAAGGTACCAATATGTACTTTCAAAGTACTAAAATGGACCTTTAAGGTACTAATATGTACCTTTAGGGCTAGGTAGGCAGAGGTAGGTAGTCCTGGTGTCAGAAAGTAAAAGTCCTGCCATATGTTTGTTCCACCCATGAACTCAGTCAGCTGATTTCACTAGAGGAGGAACCAAGTCATTCCTTTCAAGTCACAAGCTAATCTCAAGTCAAATCCCAAGTCCTGGAAGAATTAAAGTTAATGAAATAATGAAGTGACTAATTAAATGATGATTGTGCATTAGTGATAAACACCTTCTGTTACTGAGAATTACAGAGGATCAGATGTTGATGTTTTATTGGTTAAAATGATGCCACCATCATAGAGATCAGTGTTAGCTTTAGTTGGGCTCTTGACCCTTGACTTACTATGTTAGATTTCTCACTGTGAAAATGTATGTGGTGTAGTGGAACAGTGAGATCAGGGTTGTATTTGATGCAAAACTTATCAGGCAGTGACCTGATTAAATGTAAAGTAATTTCTTTTGAATTTAGGCTGAAATTTTGAAATATTATACCTGCGAAGCTCAGCATGCAATATAAGTTTTGCCCTGATAAATAGAACCTAATACAAATTCCGCTGTATGTAAGGCATATAAATATTTTAACTCTAGAGTTATTTAGACGCACGAAGACATAAAGAACCAGCATATGAATCTCAACGATGGTGACAATCAAAAAATGCTGCATGCTGCAATGCATTCTGGGTAAAACCATAGTAAAAACTCCCATCATACACTGCAGCATGGAGAATTATTGTCACCACTGTTGAGGATTGTATGATAAGTGTTCATGTCTAAAAGCCACCACCACCCAATGTTTTAACTTTACAGTGGCATTTGTTCAATTGGACTTTTTCTCCGTTTGTCTGATAGTTGAATGTCATCATTACATGATGTTCACACACATTAATTAAAAGCAAAACATGTTAACTAACCTGCTTCCCCAAGCTTTTTATTCAGAAATGTGTAAAAACTTGCTGTAAAACAATACTGTAATTGCCTAGAAGCAAATCGCTTTTAATTATAAAATGGGTCAAGAGCCCAACTAAAGCAAACACTGATCTCCATGATTGTAGCATCATTTTAACCAATAAAACATCAACATCTGATCCTCTGTAATTCGCAATAACAGCAGGTGTTCATCACTAACACACAATCATCCACTTGAGGGGAATGACGTGGTTCCATCTCTGGTGAAGTCATTTCATCAGTTCATGGGTGGAACAAACATATGGCAGGACTTTTACTCTCTGACCCCTAGACTACCCACCTCTGCTTACCTTCCCCATTTTAGTACTTTGAAAATACATAGTGGTACCTTTCCACTTTTGTACCTTAGGGCAGTGGTTTTCAATCCTGGTCCTGGGGACCCACTGCTCTGCACATTTTGTGTGTCTCTCTTATTTAACACACCTGATACAGATCATCAGCTCATTAGGAGAGAGATCCATGTACTTAACTGAGTGTGTCAGATAAGGGATACATACAAAATGTGCAGAGCAATGGGTCCCCAGGACCAGGATTGAAAACCACTGCGGGTACTGTAACCTACTGTGCATTAAAAACCACACGAAGCCGGTTACTATTAACAAAAAGGGTTGTTATTAAAAAGGAAGAAACAACAAAAAAAACGATTAGGAGGAGGATTCCTCACGCATATACAATTGAGCGCCGTGCAAGGGAAATTCCCCGAAAACCCCCGAGCCTTAAAGGGGCAGACACCCAGACCGTTACATCACCACCCCAGTGACAGAGCTGTACCTTTTTTTCTGACAGTGTATATACATTTGTCTGTGACAGGGACTGATATTTTAGGGGTGAAATACATATTAAATGTATTTTATTCAATCAAAAAAAAAAAATGTTGAATGTCCTATAGACTCAACATTTAGATTTAATAATTTGATATTTTTTCCCCAATATCAAATGCATGTTTCTGGTAGAATGACCCTGCAGTGTCTCCCCTGCATAATTGTGTGTGTATTTGACTGTTAAAGCACAATACATTTAGCATGAAATCAGGGGCTGTATTCACAAAACATTTTAAAGCTGAAAGTAGGTCCTAACTTGCTCAGAGTATTTTACAAAGTGATTTTGCTAAAATCAGCTCCTAAATCTGTGAAAAGTTAGGGATAGTCATGAGGACTCCTAAGAACAAAGCAGAAGCCATCCTAAAATAGATGTTTTCTGTTAATCTTTCTCCGAACATAAACATTTTAGAAACATTTCATGTTAATTTCCCTTTATTAGAATTATGTGCTTCTTTTCATGTACAAGTTAGGCAAGAAGTAAACCACTATGAGCCTTTATAAACTATTCCACTTTTAAATGCACACATAAAGCTTGCTGCAAAGCACAGGGAAAAAGTAATATCTATTAATTCCTTGTAAGGTATACTTGAGTGTCATGAAAGGTGCCTATAATTAAAATGCATTAGGAAGTTGCATTTAGTGGTCAGTTTGCGTGTAATTGTATGTTTCTGACCAACTTTGTGCACTTTTGATGTTTTCTAGTGAGAAATCAGTATTAGAGTAATTAAACATTCACTTAGTTACCACCAAAGCTTGTTGTATTTAGTTGTAGATCATTAAACCATTACACAGCCAGTACACAGAAGAATTTCCAAAATCAGTTCGTGAGGTGTATTTGTGAGCAATCGCTGCCAGCAAAGACATTCCCAGATGAGGCAGTAAGGCAAGTCAGCTGCCTAGGCTTTCGGATGCAGCCCTTGATCAACTTGTTATGGTGTGCTTAAAAACTGCTGCAGAGAAATGTAAGATATAAAGCAGGTTCAGAAAACAGGGGTGAAAGCACTTCGCAAAAAGACAAATGAACAACAAACAAAACAATGAAAAACAGCCTTACCTTTTAAGATTACATTTTATTTATTGAAACTCAATTTTTATCAAACTGTGGAAGTAAACAAATTTCATTCATTTAACTTGACACTTTACAAAAATACATGCATTTACATGGTATTTAAAATGGTTATCACAGTAAATGTTTTCATATACTTCTGATGTCTGGGATATTAGATATTAGACATCGGAAAAGGGTTAGTGTCTGTTAAACTAAACACTGCTAAACACAATGTCCACATAACATTTTATATTGTTGTTTGTATGGGTGTATCTGTGCTGGGTTAGTTTTCCCAATCAAAGTGACAAGAAAATATTCTGCATGCCTGTTCTACAGTTCAAGATTTAAATCCAACAAACACAATTCCATAGGTACATGTTTTATATATACTAATAGCAAACATTCCCCTTTATGTACAATGATAAAGAGGCAACAAAGTCAAATGAAAGAGACCGTATTAATATGAAGCAACCTTTTTAGAATATAAATATTTTACAACCTGAACTCTGATTTCCTTTGTTCGTATTCCATAGATTACTGGGTTAAGACAGTTTGGAAGAAGTAGATATGACAAGGTACCTAACACACGCAAGTCTTTAGATATAGTAGGAACCCTGTAGCCAACAAATGCTATCACAACACAGGTCATTGCTACCACTAAGACCATTAAATGCGTGCTACATGTATAGATGGCTTTTTGGCGTGATTCACCAGAAGGAGAGCGAGCTATAATCACAAAAATAACAATGTAAGAGAAGACTACAAATATACAGTCACTACATGCTAAGGCGAAACCACTTATTCCAGCCACGTAGTTCTTACTCACATCACCACAGGCTAAATTAACAACGGATGTATGTTCACAGACACAATGATAAATCACATTTGATTTACAAAAATAGAGTGGGCCAACCAAGCTGACCAATGAAACAGCGAATAGCAAGTTACGGAAAAAAAGTGACAAACAGAATATTAACGATGATTTTAAGTTTACATAGTCATGGTACTGTAAGGGGAAGATAATGGCAAATAATCTGTCGACTGCCATCCCTACCAAAACAGTGGACTGAAAACACCCTGACATATGCAGGCAAAACATTTGAACAAGACATTCTTCCCTGTAAATCATATTCCTGCCAAACAGAAAACTGATTAACATTCTTGGAAGTAGACATATTGGCTGTATAAACCCAAGAGCTGCTGCAAACCAGATCAGAATGTACATGGGTGCATGTAACTTGCTTTCTTTTACTATCACCAGCATTATAATTGAGTTTGCAGACAATGTGAAAGCAAAGATGACAAAAAAAGGAAGAAACAGATATCGACGATACTCTTGCAGATCTGTGAATCCGATCAAGTAGATCTCCTTATGAGAGAAGTTGAATGTCCTGTCATCCATACCTTTGATCAAAGTTCGCTATCAAGACAAAACATGTTCACAGTTATTGCAGAGAAAAACATGTTTACAGAAATAACAAACAATATCTTCTGAAGAAGTAAAGAAATATGCTTACATTTGAGCAACAATGGTGTCCTTTAATGTGGCTTGTTTTTCATAGACATTTCAAAAGAGATTTGATCAATGAATTATTATTAGATCAACAAATCTATTCTTCTTTTTGTTTTTCATGTCTGTAAAATGAAGCTCTAGAACAACATGTGCATAAATGTTTAAATCTTTTTCTTATATCTGTCTCTGTTTCGACCTTTCCCCCTCTTCTGATTTAGGACATGCTACCTCTCTTAAATATCCCTTGCTCCCCTCCCCTGATACAGTGCTAGGACAATGCCTTGTCATCATTATTACTGCGGTTTGTTGTTGTTGTTTTCCTAAATGGGTATGGCGTGATGTAGTATTAACATTTGGAAGGACAAAGTCTTGTGATTTTGAGAACTTATTGTTTCAGATAAAATGAGGGCTTTCTTTCTTTCTTTCTTTCTAATTTATTGGCACCGTCAGCGGATGGACACAATGTAAATATTCTAAATATACTGTTTGTATTTTTGATTGCATTGCACAGCTACTCCAGGCTCTTTATTATATTATTAATAAAATGGTTTTACTTAGAAATAAGTAATAATGGTTTTACTTAGAAATAAGTATAAATAAGTAAAATATGTTCCTGTGGTACTGTTGTGTTCTCTTTGCTGACTAAAACTAAAATCATTCAATGTATAAATGAATGAATAACTAATAAATGAATGAATCACCTGAAACAAACAAACAAACAATCTAAATAACAAATACATATAATTATTGTAATTTTTTTAATTTCAGCTAGTTTAAAAAGAATAAAAAAACTTTAGTGATGCTAAAATAACACTGCTGACTAGTTAAGGCTTGAGAAATCTGTTGGAATCTTTTAGAAGTCTACTTCAAAAAGAAAATTAAAAGAATATTGATAGTTTCTTAAATGTCCATGATTTAAATATCCCAATGAAAATTTAAAGATAACTGATGCAGGTAATTACATACGGTGGGTCAACACTTTCAAGACAACCCATTAATTTGTGATCTTAAACAACAAAAATTACAAACATATCAAAAACATAGTGATGAATTAGTGTTTAAATGAAAAAGAAAATATTTTAGTGTAGTTGTTGTATAATGTACATATATATTTGGTTACAATTTATTTTGATGGTCCACTTTCACATTTTATTAAGTAACAACTACATGTCAATAAGGGTTAGTAGAATAAACTGACATGTTCTTGCAAAGTTACAACATTACACACACACACACACACACATGTTGGGTTTACATGTTTTATGGGGACATTCCATAGGCGTAATGGTTTTTATACTGTACAAACCGTACTTTCTATCGCCCTACACCTACCCTACACCTAAACCTAGCCCTCACAGGAGATTGTGCATACTTTTACTTCCTCAAAAAAAATTCATTGTGCATGATTTATAAGCCTGTTTCCTCATGGGGACCTGAGAAATGTCCCCACAAGGTCAAAATCTACTGGTATTCCTATCCTTGTGGGGACATTTGGTCCCCACAACGTGATGAATACCAGGTACGCACGCACGCACGCACGCACGCACGCACGCACACACACACACGCACACACAACTGTATATTGTTTTTCATGAAAATTCTCATGAAATATTGTTTCATGACATGCACTTGTCGCCTGGGACCAAAGCAAGGACAGTACAGTCTCATCAGTACATTAAAATGCTAATGATCAAAACAACGAGAGAACTTACTGTTCTGTGTGTCTTGTACTGTTTTGATCATTCCTATTAATTATTAAACATAAACTTCTCATTAAACAGAAAGACATGAACACACATGGGGCTGTCTATGGTTCAATGCCTCTTGTGTAAAAATTATTTACTAGAATCAGTCAGACCAATTAATTTATTTTCATTATCACTTTGTTACTCAGCAACCCTTGTCATAATTGACTAATTATGACCAGATGTATCTAGTAGCTGGTGTTTTAATTAGCTTTAGACTTATTAAAAGTGGCTTTCTCTTTAGATACTTTCTTAACTTCAGGGATCCTTGATATTCTCTGGGCTCATTTACTGTTTTCACTCTTTGAACAGTCTCCTGGGAAATTTCTGCTATCTGGCAGCAGAATTATGAATTTAATGGCTCCAGTTCCTGGATCATCCAAATTTAGGGCTTCTTCAACTTGCAAAGTATGTATATATAAATATACAATATACTACACTTTTAAATGAACAGTTTTCTATTAAGTTTAAATTTTTTTCACCAAGCTTGAACATTTGAACCCCCAAAATGCTAAACGTTTTTATGCAAGCTTACGTTTTGGTCTGACCGGCGGAGACGGAGAGCCGAAGATCCAGGACGATACTGAGGATCCAGAGGGCCAAAGCAGAACCCAAGGCTCTGGCGGCGACCAAGGCAAAGGCGGAGATCCGGAGTTCCGCTGTAGAGCTAGAGCGACAGAGAACTGAGGCTGTGCCAGAGGGATGGAGGAGATGGACTAACAGGTAGCAGTGGCTGAAAAAAATGGCTGAAACATTATAGCAATTTAACTGATGTAACTGAGGGAGGGTGGGAAATTAAAACAGGTAGATAGTTCAGAGATTATAGAGAGTCCAGTCCAAACGTCTTTAGAATTATTATCAATTGTATTGTTCCTTGAAAAATGTCCCAGAATCCAATTCAGCTCACCCTCAGTGGGGGTGCAGTGGGTAATGCTGTCCGCAGCATTCTCATCTTCCACTGACCTCTCCACCGCCGCGGTTATTGAGGCCGGCTCACGCACCTTGTCTGACGCCTCGTGCCACTCTGGCTCCGCGGTGATCAGCTGTTCTGTCGCTCCTCTCAGCGATGGCACGCTGGTCATGGCGGGCGGTAGCTCTTAGTTAGCGGTGGGCTCTGGCTGATATTCCATGGGTCGGGGTGGTGATTGGCTGGGTTCCGGGTCGTGCTGCGGGACGTCTGCGAGGTGTGACTGGACAGGGTCGTAATCCTCCTCCGCTTCATCAAGGCAGAGTTCCGAACCCCTGCACTCAGTACGATGTTGATGTGCTGCATTAGGGTCCAGCATGGCTCGCCATCGGGCATGACGAAGCGGAGGTCATCATCCAGTCCACAACTAAATTCCTCCATAAGGCAGACGTCATCGCAGCTAGCAAGATGACAAATGCTAATCCTCAAGATCCCTGCCATCCTGGAAGATAAAAGTTGTATATCCCTCCAGAATGACATTTCCCCTCCATGGGGTGACGTTGATGGATGCGAGTTTCATAACGGGGAAAAACTGTAGTAAACACTACAGAAACAAAAGACTGAAAAAATACGGCAAACAAAACGGTATGAAACAGGAAAAAAAGAAACAAAAAACTGTGTAGGTTGAACGTTCTGTCACGATTTACACAAAACAAATGAACAACAACGAAGTAAACGTAACAATATTTAATAATCCAATGGAGACAGGCAGACACAGGAACATGGAGTGGTAACATCAACGTTCGACAAGACATAATGGTAACACACACATTAAATAGACAGGGTGATCAACAAACACAGGTGCAGGCAAGGAGGGAGGACCATTGTACACAAAACAGCGGGGGGAAATGGATGGGAGAAACCAACTCAAAGTCCGGGGATGTGACATTGTGATAATTATTGTGATATAATTTTCATTGATAAAATGATAACAAGAGTTAAAAAAATGTTAAATATGATGTTAATATGCCAAAAACGGAACAAAACAGCTCTACTCATTTGAACCATGCCACACAGACCGTGATTTTACCTTTTAATTGGTTAAAGGTAAGTTTCCCTACTACAACCCCTAGTACTTTTAATTTTATGCTAGTATACCGTTTTTGGAAGTGAAAAAGAACATGTAATTTACAGTGAATAACCATAAATTGACATTGCCAGAATTCCATGTGTTATATTTCACATTTGATGTTGTATGGCTTATTATAACATAAATTATGTCTCTTACTAAAAATATGTAGAAGAAAACCCATGGTATTGTTGCAGAAATGTGGGATATTCATATCAAATTTTATTATCTTTGGTGCTGTCAAAATTAGCACGTTAAAGCATGTGATTAATTTTTCCAGTTTAATGGTATTACACTTTTTTAACGCAGACAACTCACAACTTCTGCTTCTGTCTCTTTTTTTTTTCTTGACAAGAATTGCATTTATTTAGTCGCAGAGCATCTTGACGATCAAACGGAAGACTTTTCAGACATGCACTCTACTTTAACCATCCCAGTCTTATAAAAATACATACCTCTGTGTTCTTCACCGCTTTTACGTACCTTACTGCATGTTTCGCAGCAGTTTACAAAAGAAATGTGAACCCTGGAGTCACGTGATGACAAGTTGGGAAATGGCAGCACGCTAGAGCACGGCTCTGGATACCCACCAGTAATTACATTACTTAGGATATTTGCTTCGCAAATTCAAACAAATTTCGATTGATAATTTACTTCTTACTTGAAGTAAACAACAGACGACAAGATGACATCTTCCAAGCAGCCGATTCGAGGGGTTCAAACACGCCTAAAAACAACGAACCCAGATGCTAACGACTCCCCGTCACCAGAGTCAAGTAAAGTTAATCAAAACCCAAACTTGAAAGATCTTTTTGCCGAAATTAGCAAAATGAACGCTACTTTGCAAGGGGTAGCAAATGATGTGATCACTATTAAAGCGACCACTACAGAACTTAAAGATGCGATTAGCTCCGTGCAGGCCAGACTCGATGAAGCTGAGAATCGTATTTCGCACGTGGAAGATGTATCGAATCGTCTGGCGGGTGACAACGAGCGGATGGTGAAACTTGTGGACGAGCTTTGGAATAAAACCGAGGACTTAGAAAACCGTAGTCGACGGAATAACATTAAAATACTCGGCCTTAAAGAGGGGAAAGAAGCAGGCTACAAAATGAACGAGTATGTACTTAAGATCCTGTCAGAGGGCTTCGGGTTGACGGGACCGGAGTTCGAGATAGAGCGCAGTCACCGGAGCTTCGGACCTAAGCCTAATGATGATCAACGTCCCCGAGTCGTGATGGTGAAATTTCTGCGTTATACCGCGAGGGAGAGAGTCCTGGCAGAAGCGAAAAAGAGCAAAGGATTAAAATGGGAAGAATGCAAGCTGTCCTTTTTCGAGGATATGTCGAGGGAGAGAGCAATGATGAGGAAAAAATTCTCCGCAGCGAAGAAGTTACTTTGGGACCACGCGGTTCGACACACGCTGGTTCATCCAGCGACACTTAAGTTTACTTGGAAGGGGAAGAAGCAGAGTTTCACGGATCACATGGAAGCAGAAAGTTATATAAAGGAGCACATCCAACTACAAGGAGGTGATGAGTAAATCACTGGACATAATGTAAGTCGAAGCATTATAAGACATGATTCAGAAGGTGGGTCCGGGAAAGCTTTGGGGTCTGTCTTCCCGAGTTAGCGAGTGTGCGCTGACTACGAGCATCACGGACCAAAATGTTTCACCCACAATCGGGATTGCTGCCCCTTAAGGGCAGTGTTTTTTGTTTACATTTTTCTTTTTTATTTGTTTTTTTTGTATATATTTTAAGGTTCTGTTGTTCACAAAAATGGTGGAAGTTTGACTGTTGGTTTTTACTCAGATGTGACAGTGAAGATAATACCAGTTTATATGCTAAAGGGTTATTTTACCCTCTCATTTGGAGCACAACAAGGAAGTTGCCATGGAGCACAACAGGTGCAAAGTATTATATTTTATTAATGCGTTATGGATAGGCAAATTATAAATATTATAACTTGGAATATAAATGGATGTGGGTCACCTGTTAAAAGGAAGAAAATACTTACATATCTTAAGCTAAGAAAAGTGGATATTGCATTTTTGCAAGAAACACATTTTAAGGACGAAAAGGAAGCGTTGAAACTAAGACGGGATTGGGTCGGACATGTTTTTCATAATTCAGTATCAAGCAAGAGGAGCGGAGTAGTTATTCTAGTGAGAAAAAAAATAAATTTTGTATTAACAAATCAACATAAAGATAAGGACGGCCGTATACTCTGCATAGAAGCTAAGCTTAATGATGTTCAAGTAGTGCTGTGCAATATATATGCACCAAATAAGGAGGAGCCTGAATTCTTTCATGAAGTAAACAAAATACTGGCTAATCTTGAGGGATACGTTATACTTGGAGGTGACTTTAATCAGACTATGGATGGCATTCTGGACAGAAGTCAAAAGACGATCAGATCTAACCCCAAAGACAGGGCTGCTATCCACACTCTGAAGGATGACAATGGACTAACGGATATTTGGAGACTAGTTAATCCACGAGAAAGGGAATACACATTCTTCTCAAATTGTCACAAGTCCTTTTCGAGAATTGATTATTTTCTGATCTCCAACTCGTTAATTGACTCTGTTGCTGACTGTATAATTGGTGTTATATCATTGACAGATCATGCACAGGTGGAGTTGAAATTAGAAATGAAGATTGATTATAAGAAAAGAGGGAGGTGGAGACTAAATACTTTTATGTTGGATGATAAGGTCTTTGTAAATTCATTACAAGATGACATAAAGATGTTTTTTGAACTTAATATTGGGTCAACTCCAAGATTAGCAACAGTATGGGATGCATCTAAAGCGTATATCAGGGGAAAATGTATTGCTTATGCTAGTAGACAGAAAAAAGAATATGCCGGAAAAGTGAAACTTCTAGAAAAACAAATTGGTGATTTAGAAAAAGAATTGGTGCAAGGTTTTACGGAATCCAAATTTAAACAGTTTTGTCAGTTAAAATTTGATTTACATGAATTCTTTAACAAAAAAGCAGAATATGCATTATTTAAATTGAAGACCAAGTATTATGAAAGTGGGGAAAAAGCTGGGAAACTTCTAGCTAGACAGATAAAGCAATGTGATGAATCTCATATCATACCTGCAATTAAGGAAGGAAATAAGGTGCTTACCTCAGACAAAGAAATTAATAGGGTTTTTAACCAGTTTTATTCCAAATTATATACATCAGAATCCAGCTATAGTCAGGAAGAGTTAAAAGATTTTTTGACCAATGTTATATTGCCTACTTTATCCCCTGATGAACGAGACTTTTTAGATGCACCGATAACACAAGAAGAGGTCAAAAAGATCATAATGTCTTTAAAATCTGGAAAATCACCAGGCTTTGACGGATTCCCAGTAGAATATTACAAAAAGTTTGTGGAGGAGTTGACCCCAATATTAACAGAGGTATATTCAGAGGTACTTGAGGATAATATGCTGCCTGACAGTTTTAATGAAGCTATAATAACAGTCATACCAAAACCAGGAAGAGATATGACAGATCCTGCTAACTACCGTCCAATAAGTTTATTAAATGTAGACTTCAAAGTGTTAACAAAATTACTAGCCTCAAGATTAGAAGGTATTTTACCTAAAATCATATATAAAGATCAAGTCGGCTTTATAAAAAATAGATCTTCGACCGACAGTATAAGGAGGCTATTACATCTGATATGGATGAATCATTCTAATTTAGACCCCATTGTGGCAATATCCCTAGATGCGGAAAAAGCCTTCGATAGGGTGGAATGGGGGTTTCTGTTTGCAGCATTAGAGAAATATGGTTTTGGTTCAGGTTTTGTGAAGTGGGTTAAAATTCTTTACTCCAACCCTAAAGCAGCTATAATAACTAATGGAATAATTTCTTCTTTTTTTAATTTGTCTAGGTCCACCCGTCAAGGCTGCCCTCTTAGTCCATTACTTTTTATACTAGTTTTAGAGCCGCTTGCATCAATGATTAGAGAAGACCCAAGAATAAAAGGTGTATTTGCTGGGGAAAGAGAACACAAATTATTGTTATATGCTGATGACATATTGCTTTTAGTTAAAGAACCAGCATGTTCCTTACCAGTACTTCTTAATGTGATTGAATCTTATTCAAAATTTTCAGGATACAAAATAAACTGGCATAAGTCAGAGGCTATGCCAGTATCACGAGCATGCTTTTCTTCCTCAGTGAGTACATTTAAATTCAAATGGATGAATAAAGGAATTAAATATTTAGGTATTAATTTGAGCCCTAATTTAGAGAATATATTGTATTTAAATATGGAACCTTTGTTGCAGAAAATACAGACAAAATTAGATAGTTGGAAAAAACTTATGTTAACTTTATGGGGGAAGATTAATATAATAAAAATGGTGATAGTGCCACAGTTTAATTACATATCAGGAATGGTCCCTGTTACCATGCCTCCTCAGATATATACACAATATAATGCTATGATTAAAAAATTTTTATGGGAAGGTAAAAGACCTAGGATTGGGGTAAATAAATTATGGTTGCCTAGAGACAGGGGAGGCTTAGCATTACCTAATGTAGAGCTCTATAAAATAGCATTTGAAATCTCTAAGCTCGCGAGACACTGGGGGAATGAGGATTCAGATTTAGATTGGGTATTGATAGAACGACAACTTACTTCCCCTTTTAGGCCAATAGAGGCTTTTTCCCAAAATTCAGAGGAGGACTTACAGCATCCAATAAACAACCCAATACTGCGTCATTCTAAAGAGGTGTGGAAAATTGCCCACAAAAAGTGTCGGATTTCTTACTGGTGTCAACATTACTCTTCAGTATGGAATAACCCGTACATTAAAGTTGGTAAAAAGTCCTTATTTTGGGGACAGTGGTTTAGAAACGGAATACGTACACTAAATGATTTACTTAGTAATAATAAGCTTTTGTCTTTTAATAATTTGAAAGGAAAATTTCAGTTAGAAGGCCGTGATCATTTTTGGAAATATTTACAAATTAGACACTGCTTGAAGGTAAAGGTTCCCATGGAACAAAATAAAAATGTTTTAGAAAATTTCTTTGAACTACCAAGACCTATCCAAAAAGCATCTAAATTTTACCAACTCTGTTTAAGGATCGATGACAATAACTGTGAAAACCTAAGACTGATTTGGCAGAGAGACATCGATAGTGACATAGATAAAGTCACTTGGAACAGAATTCTGTCCAACAGTGGAAAGTATATAAAAGAAGCAAGAGGCAAATTTATTCAATATAAGGTATTACATAGGTATTATTACACTCCAGTTCGACTTTTTAGAATGGGTTGTATGGAAGATAATAAATGCTGGAAATGTAAAGAAGAAAGTGGTACATATATGCATGCTCTTTGGGAATGTTCAAAGATTCAACCTTTTTGGAAAGCTGTGTTAAAATATTTAGAAGAATGTTTGGGATTTGACATTCCAGTATCACCCAGGATATGTTTGTTGGGAGATAAATCAGAGATTTCACAGATAAAAAACAATGAGTTCTCTCTTATTACAGTGGGTGTAGTCACAGCAATACGACTGATACTTAAATTTTGGAAAGATA
Source organism: Garra rufa (assembly GCF_049309525.1). NCBI lineage: Eukaryota > Metazoa > Chordata > Actinopteri > Cypriniformes > Cyprinidae > Garra > Garra rufa. The sequence goes on from NC_133374.1 coordinate 35,897,749, forward strand.
TTCAATGTCCTACAATTAAAATGTGGATTGAGTTTGTGACTGAGAGTGTATCATATGAAAAAATGTTAGCCAAATTGAATCAAAATTATAAAGATCTGGACATATGGGAAAAATTTATTCAGACTGTGGTTTCAAAGGATGACTGATAATAGATCAATGTTTAGATTGTGACTTGCTTAACCTGTTGTGCTTTACAGTATTATCTCTGGTTATTACTCAGTGATTACCATTGTTGTGTCCTTTTTTTTTTTTTTTTTTTTTTTTTTTTTTTATTGTTTTGTTTTGTAAATAGATTTACTTGTATGTTATGTATAAGAAAACCAATAAAAAAACTTCATTTTCAAAAAAAGAAATGTGAACCCTGGCACGTATTTATTACATTGATATACACTATATTGCCAAAAGTATTTGCTCACCTGCCTTGACTCACATTTGAATTTAAGTGACATCCCATTCCTAATTCATAGGGTTCAATATGACGTCGACCCACCCTTTGCAGCTATAACCGCTTCAACTCTTCTGGGAAGGCTGTTCACAAGGTTTAGGAGTGTGTTTATGGGAATTTTTTACCATTCTTCCAGAAGAGCATTTGTGAGGTCACACACATGTTGGAGGAGAAGGCCTGGCTCTCAGTCTCCGCTCTAATTCATCCCAAAGGTGTTCTATCGGGTTGAGGTCAGGACTCTATGCAGGCCAGTCAAGTTCATCCACACCAGTTATCCATGTCTTTATGGACCTTGCTTGCCTTGGAAGAGAAAGGGCCAGCTCCAAACTGTTCCCACAAAGTTGGGAGCATGGAATTGTCCAAAATGTCTTGGTATGCTGAAGCATTATGATTTCCTTTCACTGGAACTAAGGGGCCAAGCCCAGCTCCTGAAAAACAACCCCACACCATAATCACCCCTCCACCAAACTTTACATTTGGCACAATGCAGTCAGACATGTACCGTTCTCCTGGCAACTGCCAAACCCAGACTCATCCATCAGATTGCCAGATAGAGAAGCGCGATTCGTCACCCTAGAGAACGCGTCTCCACTGCTCTAGAGCTTTACACCACTGCATCTGAGACTTTGCATTGCACTTGGTGATGTATGTATGGTGATGACAGTTGACTGTGGAATATTTAGGAGTGAGGAAATTTCATGACTGGACTGCGTACACCTGCAAAGGTGGCATCCTGTCACAGTTCCACTCTGGAATTCACTGAGTTCCTGAGAGCGACCCATTCTTTCATAAATGTTCATAAAAACAGTCTGCATGCCTAGGTACTTGTTTTTATACACCTCTGGCCATGGAAGTGATTGGAACACCTGATTCCGATTATTTGGATGGGTGAGCAAATACTTTTGGCAACATAGTGTTGGTACGTATTGCTGTGTTTTTATGACGTTGCTGCAGGTGCATATTGCGGCGAATCAGAGTTCAAATATCTGGGGATTGTAGCTAAAAGGTAATGCTCTATCATATTGGAAACATGCCCTACACCAAACGCAGCCCTAAACCTACCTGATAGTGTAAACAAATGCAAAATCAATATAAAAACTAATTTGTTGACACCTTTTGAATCTTCCTTGTGTGTAGACTTGAACTCTTTTGTCGAACTGTAGTTACATGGGATTAGAACCGGAGCTCTTCACCTCTCTGTACTGCGTGAGCTACCAAACAAACATACCATCTATGAAAACCCATAGATATTCAGCTGGATATGTCATGCAAACATTCAAAAGCTTCAGTTTTCAAATCTACCAGCATATTAAAATAGTTTTTAAGCCATAATATAATATTCTTCAAGTAATATGTGTGAACAATGCCTACAATTTTCCTTATTCTGTGTTTTTCTTTGTGAGCTAATTGTATTTTACTGGGGTGACAGGAGGTGAAGATAGTAGTCTGAATCCTACGGCGCCTGTCAAGATGATTAATGAGTTTGACCTTTTGACCTTTCCCCTCCCCCCACGCCCCCTCCCCTAGGGACCCACCCACGTAGAGCCCGACCACGTGTTTGACCCGGCGCTGACCTAGTGAACTCTACTGACCTTGTTTGATGGAATGACCAGGTGCAACGTCAACAGATGACAGGTTTACGGTTATTGCGACAATTTATGATGGGGGTTTACCCAGTGTTGCGTCAACTTATGACAGGTTTACGGTTGTTCCGACAATTTATGAGATGCTTACCCCAGGTGCGGGATTAACCAATGACGGGTGTACGGTTGTTGCGAAAAATTTATGATGGGGTTTACCCGGTGTTGCGTCAACCGATGACAGGTTTACGGTTGTTGCGGCAAATTTATGATGGGGTTTACCCGGTAACGCGTCAAGCTATATCCTCGGGGATAATGAAATATGTTGTTTATGTCTGGTAGTCCGGTGTTGGGTGTCATCAGGGTAGAGAAATATAGCCTGTTTGCATGACCGTCCGGTGTAGGGTGTCATCAGGGTAGAGGAAAATACAACAAATGTGTGTGACCATCCGGTGTTGGGTAAGGAGGCTCTGAAGAATGTTTCGGCGATTTTACGGTCTAGCCCCACATCCGTTGTAGGGTGGGGCATCAGAATGCGTTCATGTTGCTCACTTCAAAAAGATGGGCATAAGTAATTTTAAAATGAACCCAAATATTAGTAAACATATAACAAAATAAATATATATTTTTAAATAATAAAAATAATAATAATAAATGACTTTAAATAATATTCCTATCATTGAAAAGTAAATCATTAAAAACCTTACCCCTTTACTCTCACAGTCTCTCCTCAGCACACGTGTGTGCAGCAGAAGTTCACGTGGCACAACAGACCATTTGGACGTTTGAACATCTTATTTGTAATATTAACCGTACATGTAATGGCTTTATAAACATTGCTTTTTCAACAATATAATAATTATAATAATTGATATAAAATAGTCTCTATTAACACAAGTCACGAGAGCGGCTCTATTTGAGCAGGCGTCTGTGTCTTTTAGCTGTTCCTGTCATTTTCGCAGGGGAGTTCTAGCACGCTCTCATGGTATACATCTGTTTTAAGAAATCCCCCTCGCCTTTTCCAGTTTAGGGGGTAATAACTCACCTGTCTTAGAGCATGCCCAAACTTAGGAAAAACACTTTCTCCATAATTTCTACCCGTTATTCATCGATATTATGATTTTTTATCTAGACACGCATGTAATCTACACAAGCACAAACACTCACGTCTTTTATTTTATCCATAACCGTACGATGAAATATATCAACAAAGTCTTTCTGTAATGTTTTAAAATATAAATGATAACACTTGGGCCCAACAGTGTAGCTTAATCATGTACACATTCAGTCCTTCAAGTCTTATTCTTTTCTATAAAAAGAAATGAATATGAACGATGTGATCGCACATGAGATAAATCAAAGTAAAACATTTACACTAGTTTTTAGGCAGCAGTAAATATAGTAATGGGGAGCCAGCAATGTCAAAATAAGTAAAGGGAAAAATGTATTTTAACAGACCAAACTATAAGGATTATGGTGCCCTGGACATGTCAATTTGAAACTGTATCACCCCTTTAACCTGCCCAATCACGGTAAACTTTCTCTATTTCTATATTTTTTAATAAACATCATTTACTATACTTTTATAAAGTTTTTGTACTCTACAAAGTGAACACCTACCCATGACACAAAAAGTTCAACATACTTCCATTTGTAATAAAATATTGTAAGTCATCTAAATTATTATAGTAGGACTCAAGACATTTCTTCATAAATCACATTTACGTTGTTATATCAGTGTAATGTCCAAATTATTATACAAATTTGTGATCTGATAAGTCCTACAAACATTTCAACCTAAAAAGTGACTCAAGCACAAACACTCACACAAACAAACATGAAAAATAAAACACAAAAGCAAAACACAAAAAGCAAACTAAAACACAAACATACATGCAACTAAAACACAAACATGCAAACTCAAACACAAAACACAAACAAACATGCAAACTAAAAACTAAAAAGCAAACACATAGTTATCAGTTTTCATTTAGTTGCATGTCAACAGTGCATCAGTTGACATTCAACAACATTGTTTCAACAGACAAGCAACATACATTCAACTAACTGCCTGTAGATTATAAAGTGCATGTTAGTTTCTAATTTATAGATTTTACAAAAAGTGCATGTTGACTGTCAGTATGTCTTTTGCAACATGTTATTAACTATTAGTCAGCTAACTTTCTTTAGATTGTGTTACAATCTTCTAAATTGTCTACCAATTTATTAAAATCAATCTGTCAGTTGATAGTCTAGTCATGTCAACATATGATCAACAGCATATTATATCATCCTTACTTAAGAGCCTCAAATGCATCAAATTAATAATTATTTAACCATCTAATTTTTACCAAAATCACTAGTTTGTTATCTGTTGATAGTTAACTAAACATTAGTTGTGCATCTGTTGTGTGTCAACTAATCTAAAGTTTAAATTCAGCAGACTATTAGTAGGCATTCTCAACTAAGCATTTGTAGATATATTTTAGGACTATCCAATTAAAGTGAAAAACAGTTGATAACAGTAGAAAGTCTATAAGCTATCAACAGAATACATACAAGGATGCATTAATTGTATGCAGTATATTTGCAGTTTAAAATGAAAGTCAATACATGGAAATACAATAGAACAAACATTACAGGCAGGATATTGGAGAAAGTTGTTTTATTAACAATATATTTACACAAACCCACTGTTTGCTAGTGTATCCGATCTGAACAGTCTGATTATGTGTGGCAAGTTTGACATCAATTAACAAATATTTATATATAAAACATATATAAAACAAACAAACAGAAGTTACTTTACTCCTGAGGTGAAATGGTGCTGTTTGTTTGTTTTATATAACTTACCCATTTAATAGTGAATATAAAAGGATATCAAACGTAACTGACCAAAATGTGCAGGAAAATTCTCATTTTGATAATAAAACATAAACATATTTTTATAGTCGCTAGTCACACTCCTACCTCGAAACCTAACGTTAACCATATATCTCTGTACAGTAATAAAAAAAACATGAAAGACGGAAACGTGCAATCACAATAATTTATTCATAAACAAAAATGTCAACAGCTGTACCAAAAAGTAATCCAAACGACTGTGTTTGCAGCCGCAGTAGTCTCTGACGGAATACAGTAGGTTTCTTTGAGGTGCAGAGCAGGATTTAAGTTGTTGATGGCTGAAAATATTATCCAGAATATCCTGATCCTCTCCGTCTAGGCCAGGGGTGCCCAACCCTGTTCCTGGAGATCTACTATCCTGCAGAGTTCAGCTCCAACCCTGAAGAAACACACCTGAACCAGCTAATTAATCTCTTAAGTAGCACTTGATAATTACAGACAGCTGTGTTGGAGCAGGGCTGGAACAAAAATCTGCAGGTAGGTAGATCTCCAGGAGCAGGGTTGAGCAGCCCTGGTCTAGGCGCCCGCGCACATAGACATATATAGAAATAGACTCCCCATTGGCTGCTGGACACGAGAAATGCGGCCGCCATCTTAGACCGGGCATACTTTGGAATTGATTACATCGCGTAGCAGCAGCAGCAGAAGTGAGAGAACATGCCTGAAAACTGATATTCCTGCTCCAATCGGCGGACCATCGAAAGCAGGGCTCGGGGGATTACTTTTCACAAGTAAGATTTAACATTACTATACTATTGGTTGTATTTTGTGAATAGAATATTACCACAGTTGAGAAGGAGCAAGGATCTTTGATGTTACCGTAACGTTAATGAAACGATGCTAAGCTAATGCCAGTTAACAATGCTATGTTTACTGTTCACCCGGCTATGAAGTGAGACTTGATAAGTCATATTCCATAACACTGACTTAGATTACAACGGACACAAGAATGTTATTGTAGAAATACAACAAATATTACTGGTATAAACATTGGCCAGCGGATTTTAATTTGTCTTCCACCCCAAACATTCTAAATCAGTTGTATGCACCATATTGGTATATGCTATGTTTTTCAATGTACAATCTGTATAGTGCATTATATTGTCAGATTAATTTTACTATGTCAAATTTAATAAAAAAAATGCCCTCCTCCTTGTGCTTCTACACAAAAGGGTTCATATGCAGTAAGCATTTGATTGTCACTATGCATTTTGCGATAACCAAAAGTCTTATGGGGAGTTTCCATAGGGCATTTTTTTACAAAACGCATGAGCATATCTTGACAAATAATGGTCAAATGGCAAACAAGCTTATTCACAGTTTCAGCAACTTTGGTTCATTATCAACAGATATGCATCAAAATAGGAGTTTTGTTGAAGAGAGGTTCTAAGAAATGTGAAGGAAGAAAATAAGCTTGACCTCCTTTGTGAAATGTTTTTGTGTAGACTATCAAATCTTCAATTTTCATTTTGAAGGTTTCCCAAGGACAAAGATGTGAGGAAGAAGTGGGAAGTGGCTTTGAGAAGAGAAGGATTCACTGCAAGTGCTTCATCAGTGCTTTGCAGTCAACATTTTAAGCAGGACGATTTTGATAGGACAGGTCAGATTGTCCGACTCAAAGATGGTGTTATTCCATCAGTCTTCAGCTTCCCAGTTCACCTCCAAAAAGTAGGTGCATCATCATAAGGCTGTTAGCATTCATAAATATAAATATTCTATTATCAATCACAGGGCAGGGTGAGACACTTATCCCTTTATGTTGTATTATGTATTATGCTTTTTCATTTTAGTTTGAAACAGGCAGGACTACGTCTACCTCCAGAAGAGCTAAAGAAAGCCTGTCCATGGCCTCTCAGGATTACCAAGAAATGGCAACCTCACACCCACAACCTCAGCCTAATGATGTGAATATTTCTACTTTAAACATCAGATAGATAGATAGATACTTTATTGATCCCCAAGGAATAATTCAGGAATATCATAAGTATATATAAGCTTACTCTTTTGATCCTGTGAGGGAAATTTGGTCTCTGCATCACAATCCGTGAATTAGTGAAACACACTCAGCACACAGTGGCTTTGACAGGTGATGACTATAAGAAAGAATATGGGCCATAAACTAGTGGTGTCAAAGTGATTGTCGTAAGGATGAGATCTGGATCCAATTGCGTAGAGAAGGATAGTTTATTTAAAGCACTCAGAAAGGAGAACTCAGGTAATGCAACAATAGCAGACAGCAAACGGTCTTCAAACAGGAACTCAGGTGGCTTGCAGATGATGCAGTGTAAGAGGCAGTATCTTCAAACAGGAACAAAGGCAGGTTGCAGATTATGTAGTATAACAGACAGTCTCTTCAAACAGGAACAAAGGCAGGTTGCAGATTATGCAGACTTCTAATTGAAACATAAACAGAAACTCAGGTGGCTCGTAGATAGCGCTCAAACATAAACGGTCTCTTCAAACAGGAGCAAAGGCAGCTTGCAGGTTAAGCAATTTAGTAAACAGTCTCTTGTAGAAGGAAAGGATATACTCAGAAGAAGCGCTCCTTAGGCGCCCTGGCGGCACGCTATATTCAAGTCCATCACTGGGAGCTGCGGGTAAAGGAGCGACCGAGCAGTAAACCTCCAGTGGTCAGTCCCTTTAGCTGGGAGCGGCTGTGGCGTAGAGAACCTGTTTCCAGGGGTTTAGCAGACAGCGGGAAGACTGGACACAGTGTAGGGGAGGAGAGGGGGTAGCCGGTAGATGGTGTGCTGTCCTGATCCAGATGGTGAGGTGTGACTGGGACACGACAGGACACAACAGGACAGAGTGAATTAGCGAGATAGAGGATTGCCACCATCTAACTTCTAGCGAAATAATCCGACAAAAGGTGGGAAAGTAGGGAACATTAAATAGCAAACGGGTGAAGTGGGAGCAGGTGAAATGAGTGAGTAGGATTACAAATGAGAGACAGCTGCGGAGAGAGAGATAAGGGGAGAGGAAGGTAGTCACCAGCAGAGGGCGGCAACAGGGAGGGAAAGCCAAAGAGAAAGATAGGAACCAGACTCACGACAGTGATGTTTGTGAAGTGAAACATTACTCAAACTATGTTCATCCCTCTTTCTACTAGGATCATGGCTATGCCTTGCCTGCTTCTCCTACCACTCTTAAGACCAGACTCAATGAAGCCTTGGCAAGAGTGGAAAGTCTGGAGCGGGAGAAGAAGAATGCCATGGCCAGAGAAAAGAGAGCTAAGACTACAGTGAATAGTGTTTTGGGGGATTTGAAGAAAAATAACCTCATTAATGAAGAGCTCAAAGAGAAGCTTGAATTCTACTCCGGTAAGACAAAATTAGCACTTTGAAATTCATGTACATGTTATTCTTGCTCTCTTTATTAAACTTCTTAGTCTATAGAACTTACCTTACTTAACTTACCTGAGCTTTGACTTTTGAAAATACTTACCTTTGATAATACTTACATTTGACCTTTGAAAATACTTACCTTTGATAATACTTACCTTTGACCTTTGAAAATACTTACCTTTGATAAAACTTACCTTTGACCTTTTAATATCTCGAGAACCGAAGGTCATACAATGTCGGGAGTGATACCGTTGGAAAGCCCGTGCCCGAAAATGGGGGGTGGGGTAGAAGGGGAAGAACTTGGTCCCATGTCTGCAAGGGGACTTACTCATTTTAAATCATAACATTTCAGATCTTCAGCTAGACTTCATGGCAAAGCAGGGCCATGAGTACACAAAGGAGTACAGAGAGTTCGCGCTCACACTCCATTTACATGGTCCAAAGGCGTACAGATACCTAAGAGAAATTCAACATTTTCCCCTCCCACATCCACATACATTACAAAGGTGGGCTTAATGTTGTCCGATTTTTGTGGAATTTGTGGAAATTACTGATGTGAACAAGTTAAATAGCTTCTTCTCAATTTTTGTACAGGTGGCTGCGTTCGGTGGATGCCAAGCCTGGTCTGAACATGATGATGCTAGACATGCTAAAGAGAAAATGTCAGGGAGACCAGGCTAAATATGGACGTGTTACACTTATGTTGGATGCCATGTCCATCAGAAAACAAGTGCAATACAATCCACATACCCAGTCAATGTCTGGTTTTGTAGACATGGGTGATGGAAGTAATGAGACTGATGTTGCTACTGAGGTTTTTGTGTTCATGGTGGTTGGCCTACAAGGACATTGGAAGGCTCCCATTGCTTACTTCCTGACCAAGTCTCTCTCTCCAGAAACGCAAAGGGTCCTTCTCAGTCATGCTTTGGAGGAGCTGCATGCACGGGGCATTCGAGTGGTATGCGTAACAATGGATGGGCATGCCTCCAATGTCGAGAAGCCCCTGTCTGCAGCCTGCAGATCGAGGCGGGACTGAATTTGGGGCGGGGCTGCACGTGTCGCCCCGCCCACATGCCTTCTCATTTGTTGTAGGTAAATGAATAATGTCGAGATAACGTAACTCCCACAACTCATCTCCTTGGTGGCAAAGTAATGACGTTGAATACATTATGAAGTTAAGGGATATGAAATAGCAGATAAAATAGCAAAGGAAGTTACTAAAAATAATCAAATTGATTTTACAGTTATTATTAGAGGAACAAAAATTATTATTAAAAATAAATTAAAGAAACAATGGCAACAACAATGGGAAGAAAATAGGAAAGGACGATGGTTTCATAAGATTCAAAGGAGAGTGGGAGAAATAAGGTGTACAGAGAGGAATAGGTGAGAAGAGATAATAATATCAAGGCTTCGGTTTGGACACACGGGATTAAATGAAACATTACTGAAAATAGGTAAACATGGCACAGGGAAATGTGAATATTGCCGGCATGAAGAAAGAGTGGAACACCCCATATTAGAGTGCAGAAAATATGAAACTGAAAGAAGACAATTGACCTTATGCACGGAGCGTAATATGGAATTACCCATATAACCAAAAGATGGCAGCACGGGATTTTTTATTATGCAGCTGCCTTTTAAACTCCCTAAATTTTTCAAGACGTCTTGCTTTTCGATTTATTTTAAAATTACTAGTATAATAAATTGTAGTACTTTTACCGTCCTTAAGTATATAGTATAGGAAGTGCAGAAAATCATTAAGCTCACACACAAACAGCCTATAAGGGTAAATCATTTAAACACTAATATATAGTTCACTACAAATACATTAAATAATTATGGTATAATAATTAAATAATGCAGTCAATGTGAATAGATAGGAATATTAAATATTTTATAAAATTTAATAACATCTTTTAAGTTTTTATCTTGAACTCTAAAATCTATTGATCTATTAACCATACTTGTTCCCGCTGTAGTTTTGTTACTCTAAATTTAGTCTGAATCATTTAAGCTCTTTTTTGCCATCAGCTTGTCAGATGTTTGGTCCAGTTATTACTGTCAATCATAGCAATGAATCGCGCATATTTACTCTATTTTTTTAAACTGGCATCTGTCATTCTTGAAACGGTATACATGGACGTTTGGTCCTCTTAGACAAACAACATTTTTCTTCGATTGTGAATGGATTATGTAGAGAAAACGAACAAAGTACGCTCATATTACGGCACAGTAATGCCTTAGCTGGCTTGACTAAACAAGGAAGTTATCCGATATGGTAAATTGATAGCGAAATTAGAAGAAATTAAAATATGTTTCAATTTAGTAGATATACTTCGGGAAGGGTCAACAGATGGTTATAAGGTGTTATTTCAATTTCTTAGAGAAATTAATGTATTTGAGCACAGAGGACACAGACTGCTGTTTCGCGTGTCATTAGACTGTGGGAGGGAGAATCAGAAATAACTGTGAACATTATTATCTTAAATAAATAACAGTGAAATTCATAAATGTGTCGTCATAATTCATTCATGTGTCATAAATGTTTGTATTTATAAACAACTCTGATGTTTAACAACACTTTTCTATTAATTAATTTAATAACATAAGGATAGTGGACACTCTTGCTGATAATTTCCCACATTTATGTATCTTAACAATTAAGACAATAATAAAAAAAAGCTGTAAATAAACACCACTGGTTAACATTGCATAACATGCTTGTAAATGTATGTAATCTTGGACCACAAACCAGTCATAAGCGTACGTTTTAATTAAGATTTGTACACATCTGAAAGCTGAATAAATAAGCAAAGGATTCAGCGTTTATATAAGTATAGTTTCCAACTGCATTTGGCGTCAATCCATTTCACTAACCAATGAGATGAGTTGTGGGAGGGATGTTGCGTCGACTTCATTAATTTACCTACTACCAATGAGAAGGCATGTGGGCGGGGCGACACGTGCAGCCCCACCCTAGATTCAGCCCCGCCTCGATCTGCAGGCTGCAGACAGGTGCACTTGCCAATGTCAGCATGTGCAACCAACTTGGGTGTGACCTGAAGGGAGACCCACGAGAGCAGCTTCAAACCAGTTTCTCACATCCGGTGACTGGTGAGAAAGTATTTGTAATGATGGACGCTTGCCATATGCTTAAGTTGGCATGTAATATGTTGCAGGTAAATGATGATCGTTGTAGACCTATTTGTACTGTTACTGTTGACCTATTTGTAAGTTATGCCTCTGCTGCTAAAAGTTATATCTAAATATTGTTGTGTATACATTTGCACAGTTATGGCTGGACATGATCAACATTTTGCCTGATGTACTTGTTTGACCAGTGACTGATTCTAACTCTGCAGGCCTACAGTCCAATTGCAACGACCACCGGACAGATCAATTGGAGGTACATCAATCATCTCAATGATGTGCAAAAAAAAGACGGACTGCATGCTGCCAACAAAATTACAGATAAACATGTCTACTTTGAGAACCACAAGATGAGGGTGTCCCTGGCTGCACAAACACTGAGTCGCTCTGTGTCAGTGGCTCTCCGCACAATGCGGGATCTTGGATACTCTCAGTTTAAAGACTGTGAGGCAACGGCAGAATTCATTGAGGTAATACAATTAGTGATTATAGAACCACATACATGTACATGTTTTTTTTTTTAAATAATTCATCAGAGTGGTAGCATACCTATGGAGAGAAGGAAGTCAAGCAAATACTAATACTTGCATGTTTACTTCTTGAGCATACAGTTTGGAAATATGTACTGTGATCTCTGTATATTTTGAATAGAGCATTGATTTCAGCTATCTGATACCTATTGAAATCCTGTAATGATAGTGATTTTAGATGGTGATATTTCTTCATAGATTATTGACAGGCTGTTTGATGTAATGAATGGACGCAATCCTCGTGCCAAAGGATTCAAAGCTCCCTTGGGTCCTTTGAATTGGATGGAGAGGAAAGCGTTTTTATCAAGAGCCAGGGAGTACTTGCTGACTTTGGTGACAAAAGAAGAAACACCCCTTCACCGATCTAATGGTGCGTTCACACCGCACACTTTGTCTGCGTCAGGCAACGCACCTAACGCATCTAGTTTGACGCATGTACGTTGAAGCTGGCAACGCTTGCTTTTTGGTGCGTTCACACCGCACACGTCAGGCAACGCTCCCAACGCATCTAGTTTTCTGCACACTTCCCCTGAATAAACCATGGCAAACTATTGGGACTGGACATTTTGGAATCCTCTCATGAACATGTTTCGCTAGCTAACGAAATGGGAAATAATTACGTTGAGAAAAGATTTGACAACCCGATCTCTTCAGCGATCTTCATCCAAGCAAGTTCCTTTACATTCCTGTCTTTATACAACAACGAGAACGGATCATACAATTCTCTGCGATTGCAGACGGCTAGAATAAGTTTGTAGCCGTCTTCAATCGCAGACAATTGTATGTTGTTGTTTTTTCTGCTCCCGCTTCATTCAAAATACGTGTGGTGACGTCGCTACAGTGAGACGCTCTGATTGGTTGACGCACTGCGTCAAGTGCGTTAAGTCCGTCAAAAGTTCAACTAGCTGAACTTCTGCGTTGCTTGCGTTGGCTGCGTTGACGCTTGAAACGCAGGTAACGCTTGAAAAGTTGACGGATCCAACGGACACAACGCAACGCAGAGCCTCTGACGGACCTCTGACGGACTCAACCATTGACTTTACATGTAATCTTGCCGCAACTGACGCATGACGGTTTGGGCGGTGTGAACGCAGCATAAGAGGTTTATTAAAATAGTGCTTGCAGGGTTCGTACGGTCATGAAAAACCTGGAAAAGTCATGGAATTTTGAAATGGCAATTTCCAGGCCTGGAAAAGTTTTGGAAAATTAAATTAACCCACAAAGTTTTGGAAAAGTCATGGAAATTTGTTTGACCATCTCTGTATATTAGAATATTGCTGATCATTTTGTTTAAATTCCAGTTAACGAGCGCACAATCGGTCACGTGATCGGTCGCGTGGGGTAACGGCGACTCGCAGTTTTGTATCAAATGTAAGGCCATAAAACGTTATAAATATTTAAAATAGTAAAAGAAAAGTCTTGATTATAATTTTAAGAGGTCTTACAGTTGGGGATGGAAAGACGATCGCGATAGGGTTGGATAAATCTTCAAAAAGGCAATGATGTCATTGAATAAATATGTGCACCGCATGTTTCAAACTCAAAACGCGGCACGGATGTCTATATATGAATGTATCTGAAGGGAACAGACTGTACTCAGAAACGTGTTGCATGTTCATTTCTTGTCTGACAAAACAGCGTTAATGCTGATTTGTATACAGCCGTTACTAGGGAAACTAATATTTCAGCGCTCCTAAAGCGCCCCCTAGTGACAGAATTCATTTTTATTTCCAATAATTTTTTTCCCAGTTTTTTATGGTCAAATTATTGCAATTATCAATCCATGTTTTTATGCAGCAGACACATAGAGGTGTAAATGTGAAAAAAGTTAATGAGCCTTTTAAAAATCTAAACAATTAAGTAATATTAATATTAATATTAATATATATGTGTGTGTGTGTGTGTGTGTGTGTGACCCTGGACCACAAAACCAGTCATAAAGTTAAATTTTACAAAACTCAGATGTATACATCATATGAAAGCTCAATAAATAAGCTTTCTATTGATGTATGGTTTGTTAGGATAGGACAATATTTGGCCGAGATACATATTATTATTATTATTATTATAAATAAATAAATATACATATAGGCCTATTTGAAAATCTGGAATCTGAGGATGCAAAAAAATCTAAATGCTAAGAAAATCACCTTTAAAGTTGTGCAAATTAAGCTCTTAACAATGCATATTACTAATCAAAAATTACATTTTGATATATTTACAGTAGGAATCTTACAAAAAATCTTCATGGAACATGAACTTTAGTTAATTTCCTAATGATTTTTGGCATAAAAGAAAAATCAATAATTTTGACCCATGCAATGTATTTTTGGCTATTGCTACAAATATACCCCAGCGACTTAAGACTGGTTTTGTGGTCCAGGGTCACATATATATATATATATATAAATATCCAACATTTTTTTGGATGCTCCTAATTTTTTGAAGTTGGGAGCATCAGTGCTACCAAGTAAAAAAGTTAATTTCGAGCCCTGATACATATACATTTCATGAAACATTAAGTCATGAATATTTACTTAAAGTCATGGAAAAGTCATGGAATTTTACTGGTAAAAATGTGTATGAACCCTGTGCTTGTTAAGTTCATGACATGAGTTCAACGATTGCCTTATGCATCACGTTCCTAGATGCTCCGTTGTTCCGTTATGCATCGCGTTCCTAAGATGCTCCGTGTTCCTAAGATGCTCCGTTGTTCCGTTATGCATCGAGTTCCTAAGATGCTCCTAACTGCTTCAGTTTTGTTTATGTCTGAATTGTCTTGTATTCAGTTGTTTTTCAGGTCCTAGATGCTTCTAAATGTTTTAAATGTTTCAGGTCTCTCGGCCAAGTATACTTGCGTACATGGGCGACATTTGACTCTTGAGTCAGGGGGGGCAAGAAAAAAAAATCAGATGTAAGCATTAAAACAGTGCCCTACGGTATTGCAGCACATCAAAGCAGTCAATTAAAGCGCTGCACTTCAGCCCGGCCGATGGGCCCTGACTTTTTTTTACACCCCAGGGCTACGGCTTCGGGCCAATTTTCACGTCATAGTTCAGACCCGGGCCGGCATCGGGCCTGTTTTAGGCTTCTCCTTATTTTCATAATTTAGACATCCATCAATTATGGTGAAGAAAAAAAATGCCGCGCTGGTGGAAACAACACGAAACTTCACTTTCGCTTTCACTTTTGAGACCGACTCAGACACCGTTTAGTGTGCTTTAGCGCAGCAGAATCCGCGTTCAAGCGCACACAATAGGCTAAAACTTGCCCCAAGCACCGGCAAAAATAAATAACAATGAATGTGTCGAGGAAAGAGTAAGGACATAAATGAATTATTTATTAATTAATTTGTGTATTCTGAGTCAGTGTCGCAAAGATCCTGACTCGCAATCTCATTTTTGGACGCGCCTTTAGAGAGAAATTCATCTTTATGGATTACATGAAAGAGTTTGTGCTTTTGATTTGTTTTATTTCGTTAAGTAATAATTTAAAGCTTTCTATAAATGCATTTATTATGTCTGTGAGGCATGCATTTCGCTTCATTTTGTTAAGCACTCCTGTTCAAGAACCAGATGGCAGAAAGCACATAATTTTTGTTTTCTTTATTTTATAAAAATGCTGTAACGTTTTTTTCGATGTATTACTCGTACTTTGTGAGCAAAAATGACGGATAATTTTAAATTGCTTCCAATGAAAAAAATGCAAGTGATCGTGTAGTACTCCTGTAAAGAAGTTTATAAAGATGAATAAAGAAAAAAATGAAGAGTGCGATGCAGTGATGACTTCTTCAATTGCGTATTTACTCTGAATGAATTATAAGATCATATGCATATAACAAAAGCTCAGCATATTACAGCATCATCATATTACAGTATACTTTGCCTGTAATGACTAAGTGTAAACATGAGTGACTTCAAACACTATTCATCAGAATAGTAGCAATAAGAAAATACGATCAACAGTCTATTTAACAAACTCTCTCCCTACAGTCCATATGCTGTAGTTTTAACTGACACAGTGACATACAAAACACATTTCTTTTAGAAACAGAAAAAGATGTTCAACATGTACACATGAGCACCAAACGTTATATAACATCTTCATAAATATTCACCCTTAAAAATGAAAGAATTAGATTTATGATACAAAAATACAGCTAGGATATTAACCATGTGTTCATCTCTACACGCTGTTAAATCCCTCGTATCTGATGTACTTCATTCAATACAAGATTAATTCGGATAACTGTAATGCATAACTCAGGCACCAAATGGTTAAACCACCCAAACGTGCCAATTTAAGATAACTCACAAGCATGCAACAACGTCATGAACCTTTGTACACAAATAGAATCGACATACTAACCTTTTATCACATAAAGCGGCTATCGCGCTAATCGCGAGGCACTCATACTAACCATGTGCTCAGGCCTGCTAAACTCATGACATACTATAATAGTGGAGCACATTAATGAAAAATCGTTCACTTTGTGGTACAAGCGCCAAATTTGGTACACAAGTGCTTTTGGACCTACTATCTCATAAAAGTACGTTGCCACTTGAACAAACAAAGTGGCCACCATTTTTCAAGATGGCCGCCATTCGAAGTGGTTTGAAACAGCGTTTGAACTATATTTTGATTGAATAGTCCTATTCTGATGGTTTATACATTGAAATATGTGTTTTTGCACATGAGAAATACAACTCTGCATTTAGAAAATCAAAATTATTGAATATTATGATGATACAATGCGAATTAAATGAAAAAAACACTCACAAACAAAGACATTAGTTTCACTTAAAGCTTTTGGACCTGTAAGCTACTTGTAGGGGAGGCCACGTAGAGGCTGTCTTTGTCTCCCCCATTTTTTTTTTTTTTTTTTTTGTATAGGCTATTTTTTTTTTTTTTTTTTTTTAATTTTTAGATAACGGTATAAAAACACAGAAAAGGTGTCAAAGCATAGGCTGCATGTTTTACGATCCAGAACTTGAATCAACATAACTTAAAAAATAATAATACAAATATCCAACTCAAACATTCAACTTAAACTTGGTTGTTCTATTTTCTTAGCCCTCACATGCACAGGCACACAACTGTGTGCACTTCAGGCCAAAGCTGTAGGATTCTAGTTACGCAAAACAACAAGTAACGAATCAAATCTCCATACTCCAAGGAAGTTCAAAGTTTCTCTTATCTGAACCATTTGCCAAAACGGCGCGAAGCCACTGGGTGCCACTTTGTCTACGCCAAACCTCCGTCTGCTGATCGCCCAGGAAACGAAGCAGCAATAAAAGATAATCCTATCAAATGAACAACTAGCTATTTGTGCTGAGAGACCCATTAAAACAAATGGAGATTTGTCACCTTCACCGAACACATGACTAAGAATTCGCTGACACAGGAAGAGGGAAATCTGCGGGATCATCTTCCCCCCTTTCTGAGACCCTCCAAAGAACGGACCGTTTGTCCACTTGTGACTTGAGTTAACAAATTAAGTTAAGTAAAATTATGGATCACAGGATAGCCTTCCTGCTGTGAAACCCCCCCTCAGAATTCCCTTCACACATCACGAAACTGAACCCCCGCTACGTGCGTTACATGCTAACAAATATGATACAGAAAAAAAGAAACCAAGAACGCTATTCCAATCAATCGAACTTACTATGCAAAGGGATAGGATACCCTCCTTCCTTTATGTTCAATGTGTGCCGTGTAATCATGTACTTTACTATGCCTTGTGTGCCTTAATTAACCCAGTATTAAGTATGTATTCCATGTGTAACCTTATATTCCTATGTTTGATTTCGTTTGAACGATCATGACAAATGCAGGTTGTCTGAGTGAATGAGAATTTCATATTGTATGCATTGCAGTAGTTTATGATAATCGATAACCAAATTGAAGATAAATCTGTGTCCTAATAAGTCACATGCCAGAAGGAATTGCATCAAACATGACCCCGCCCCCGTGGCAACGCCATTGGCCTTCAAGCCCCGGGGTCGTGTCTAACAGACCCCTTAAAACCTAATGGCCCGAACCAGAACATTGGCTTGAATTGTGCTTGAAGCGCGGGCTTGAATTGTGCTTGAAGCGCGGACTTGAATTGTGCTTGAAGTGCCGACTTGAACTGATTGAACTGAGCGAGAAGAGCCCTGAAACATCCTGAAAGACTCTAAACTTTCTCTGCCGAAGATCGCCTGCTCGTTCCAACTACAAGGCATTCTTGCCCTCCAGAACTCACAAGAAACTGCAAAAGACTTCCGCATCCCGGTTTGAATCTTCAGAGCCTACGCGCCTTGCAACCCGAGCGCCAATCGAACTCTGAGAGCAACTCACGTTGCCCAACTCTAAGCTCCTGAGGAATTCCCGAAGACGTCATCCGAAAGACCGACTAGCACACAGCCAACCAGGGCATCCGCTGAGACGAGCCTCCAGCCAGGACGGAATCCCCATTCCGGCCAAGAGCAAGTAAACAAGGTCTCTCATTTCTTGTTGAAATCTGGTGCGTTTTGTTTAAGTTAGATCTCTGCTTGATGATTTTCTGAGGTTGCAATTTGAGAAGCTAGTAAAAGTAATATAACAAGTCTTGGGTTTTCTCAAAATTCATAAAATCCCATCTCTGAAACTGTATGAGTGTGCGTGTGAATGTGTGTGTATGTGTTCGTGTTTTGAGTAGTTTAGTTTTGTAATCCTAGCGTAGTTTTCAATAAATCATTGTTTTCATTGAGAGAATTGTCTTGCCTTTTGTGTTCACAAAATACTATTTTGCCTAGATCAAGCTACCTGGCTTTAGTTTCCCAAATTAATATTTAAGTTTATTTACGCTCATGCCAATGAGCGTGAATAGACTTTGGAATTGATAAAGTGTATTGATTTGACCGATTCGGTGGACGACCGGTCAGGAAATATAAACTATTAATTCTAAATTGATTTCCCTGAAGTTTAGATTCGATTCTATATCCGAATCAACATTAAATTTGAGTTAATTTCTACAAAGCGATAGCATTTGCATCGTCCTTGGCATTCAGTCTTGCAGCCACATTTTGTCAACTGCTCACAAGTCTGAGCAATGGGTGGAAGGGTTGTCCAGAGAACTTGCCAGATCTGACCATCTTTTTGCCAGCCCCAGTTGGCAGGACTTTTAGTTTGCATTTTGCACACTGTTGCTTGGCCCCATATGCAGGCAGCTTGGAAAGCAGACCGTTTCACATGCTGAACGAGGGATGCGCTTGTTGGTGGAATGGCATCATAAGACCTTTGCTTCCGAGCAAACAAGTCCAGTCTTGCCTCATCAACCTTGCATGTAGTACTTTGCTTGTCATACATGGTGATGACAAACTTCTCAAGGATGTTGAGGTCTGCATCTTCTATGATAGGTGGGTATTGGCTGAGCTTTTTGAAGACAGGACTAACTTCAGGGCAAACCTCCCATGCTTGCCATGCACTTTTCTTGCTTTTACCACGGAAAGCTGACACAACATCGCAGCCAGTGAAGGCATGGAAGAACAGCATGCCACTGGATTTCTCTGGGCCAAGATTCACCACCATATCATGAATTGGCAACCACCTAATGGACTGACCCTGGCCAAATTCTATCCAGATCTTTTCCAAGCCTGCATCCTGAAGAGTCGCAAAAACATTGACTGCAACCACAAGAATATCTGTGTCGCATGCCTTAATCAACACAGACTTTATCTGTTGCTTGGCTGCATGAAGAGCATGTGTGAAGATTCTGGAGTCAGCTTCTTCGTGGTTGCAAGGACTTAAACCTTCAAGGCTGATGGGTTTGTTTGAAAGAGCCTGCTCTCCTTTGGTCACAACTACGACATTGTCAGGACACAAGGTCACTATCTTCTCTGCTAGAAACCCAAAGAGTTCAGTCTTGTTTTCATTGTCTCGCAAGAAGCTTTTCCAGTTGGGCGGTAGTTTGGTTTTGTCGGTCACTCTACGTCGACCTCCCTTACCTCTGTTTGACCTTGTTTCAGCCTTCAGGCTTGAAGTCCAGTAGACATCAAAAATTATGTCTGTTCGCTCATACTTTGATGAGTATGCCTGGATCTTTGGAACTACATCTTGGACAGCATATTCCTCAAAGGTCTTTGATGTCTTTGGAGACAATGAATACACAAGAGAGGAACCATCAATGATAATAGCACCACATTCTGGTTGTTTGTCAGGAGGAGAAATGGTAGCTTCCAAAATGTTTGCAAGCTGAGACTTCTGGCCGTAGTAGAGTTTCCCTGTGTCGCTCAGTGCTGCAGGGAAAGACTGATTCTCATGCTTAAAGAACTCAAGCAGGTCACACTCTCGTGATTGGCAGGATATAAAGAGCTGTGAGAACAGGCGACAGTCATCTTTGAGTACCTGCTTCTTCATGTCACTGCAAGCTGAAGCTGCTTCTTGGCGAAAGAAGTCAACTTTGTTCTTTTTAATCGGCCTATAGAAGGAAGTCTCATCACCCAGACCATTGAAAAAGTCTCTGAAGGCAACTTGACCTTTCTCAAAGTGAGTTCTTACAAGCTCAGCAGCACTGGGATGTGCAATGTTTTTTGTGTCCAATGTGAGCAGATCTTTGGACTCTTCCTGAAAAGGATTACCCAGATCCTTCATCACAGCAAACAACCTCTGGACCTTGTCAGTGAAGGACTTCTGAGACTGACGAGTCTGCTCATGATGCCTGATATCTTCAGTTGCTTCATTGACCTCAGATGCCAACTCATACTGGTTGACTAACTGGCTAACTTCTGGTCCAGACACCATCCACCGCCTCAGTGCAGATGGATCCTCAGTAACTCCAATGGCACCACCATCACCTTTAACAACTGCATTAGCCTGCTCGTGAGCTTGGTCAATGGCTATGCCTGAGAACTCCCTGTGAGTCTTGTGGACCACAAACTTTCCCAGCTGAAATTCATTGAAAATCTGAGGGTGAGTTTGCTCCAAAGAAACCATGTCTCTGAGGTGAATGGGGAGCCATCGAGCATAGTTCACATTGTTGTTTGCAAAGAAGAAGGGGATTAGAGCAGACAGTGCTTGACAATACAAGTTGAAGTTAGCCTCTCTGAAAGACCTGACCAGCGAGAAAATCACCAATTCCATTGACAACACAAGCTCCCAGAATTGAAACTGAGGACTCTCCTTCCTGCACTTCTCACACCAGTCATTGAAATTCAGCGCTCCATCATTCTGTTCTGCACAATGGTACTCATATGCTTCCTTTCGGAGCATGTACAGACAGCATGCTGTAACTTGGTGCATGTGGCGTGTTCTTGTGATACTTGAGGCAGAAAGAAAGGAGTCAGCTGTTCCTGAAGAGGCCACCACAGCCTTCACAAGAGCACCTGTCCACCCACTACTCTGAAGCAGGGTCCCAAGTGATCTGAATGCAGCCATCTCTATGTGGAGACCGCCAAACATTACAACAAATTTGTCCTCACCATACAGGTCAGGCCAGTGCCACTGGACTTGTTTGGCAATAGAATAAATAGGCTGGTCTGCAGTTATCACAGGGACCTGACCAGGGTTGAGGTGTGCAATAGCATCCCTGACTTTGTTCATGGTATGCCTCACTGTGGCAATAGAATGGGCCTCATCGCGAAGAAGGGGGAAGAGTGAGGTAATGCTCACATCAAATGCAAGACCTCGCTTCTTCTCTGCATGGTGAGCTGACCAAGTGATGTTAACCTCATCATCTACATCTTGTGTTAGGCTAACCTTCTGCAGCCATTCATATTCATTTGTCAGGAGGAGAGTTGGCAGAGATGCATATGTGACATTGCCCTTTGGAGGAGATGGCTTCTTTTTTGTGAAGAAAGCAGGGTGGACATTTGTATAGGAATCAGGAAGTTCCGGGACTTTCTTTACACTGCTGTTCTTAATAAGAATTGGTTCTCGAACTTCGCCTTGATTTTCTGATGATGTATGTTGATGGAGGATGGAGATGCTGGTTGATGGAAGATGGAGATGCTGGTTCCATGAAATGATGAAGTCGCAGTTGTAGATGAAGGATTGTGATCGATGTTATCCATTGCACTTGTGCAGAAGAGGCCTTTTCTTAGTTTGGGGGGACAAACCAGACCTTCTTCAATGTATCTGTTTACAACTGCATCTCCCAACTGAGCTGATATGTCAAGTACTCGATTATATGGAATACTAAGACCATGGTCATGCAGCATTTCCACAAGGTGTCTCTTTCTGGTCTTAGCATAAATAGACATCCCTATATAGACCGGAAATGGGGTTTCCCTGTCTCTGGAATGCCTTTGTGTGGCAGCACCTTCTTTGCACTTGGCAAAGCAGTTGTATTGAAGGAGCTGAGCCATTGCCAGATCATTTGTAGTCGCTCCAAATTTCAGCTGAGATTTTATATCTGCCCCATGTTCAATCATACAGACAAACTGAAGTAGAGCTGGAGGAAAGGAATCGTGCACTGAACTCTCATAGAGATTGCCCTCAAACTTAGACTTGTGATTCACCATGTGCCTGCGCAATATCTGGGCAGCTTTGGCGAGAATAATGGCATCAGCATCGGATGACGCTTCTGACAAGACTGGACCAACATCTTTTTCAAATGCCAGAAGTATATCTCGCCCTTTCTTGTAGGCTACAAGTCCAGGTATCTCTGCCAAAAGCCTTTCTTTCAGTCGGGTCGCATTCACATCAGGTAGGTCTGTCCCAAACTGCTTATGTCTCTCCCTGTAAAGATTAACCAATTCAGCAAGTCGGAACACAGAAGGCCCATCACTGTTTGTTTTTTTTTGCCTCAATGACATAGGTCAGAAGTTCAGAGAACACCAAATGAAAGGCTTCCTTTTCTTGAGACGACTGGATTTTTTCTTGTTTTTCCGCTTTAATGTGTGCCCTCTCTCTGTGATACAGGTCCGTTAAGCAAGACCAGTGGTATTTAAGTTCTAGGGCCACCACATCTCCGCCACTCAATAATGCCAGAAGCTTTCCGTCATTAAGGTTACGAGCACATTCATTGAGCCTCTCATTCAGCTGCATGGTCATGGCTTGTCGCATCTCTGATGTTGGTTCCATCTTTTCGCATAAGAAACACTGCTGTACTTCAGTGCTAGCCCTTCGAATTTTTTGATGTCCTTCACCAGGATCATTTTGAGTTTCAGCTGCTCTTTTAGTGGCACGCTTGAGTTTGTAGTTGCTAAACATTTTGCGACAATTTTGGTGATACATTGCATACATTGCATTGATACATTGTTTCGCCTCAATGTATCCTCAATGCCACCTCCATCATCCAATCTGGATGTGTCTAACCTGATGGGCAACAGGTTGATTGCCTGAAATAGAGGTATGTTTTTGGCTATCATGGAATATCCGTCAGAACTACACTCATAACGGGTAGGGGGAGACTTCAACGCTGCTTTTGTATCTGTCTGACAGAGGCAACACTTGCTCCAGTCAGTTTTAGTAGCACAACTCAATGGATTATCGGCAGACATCTTATACAGTTGAAGGTCGAGGGATTATCCTTTTACCACCCAAACATACAAAATATCATAGCACATTGGAATATGGGATGCAACTAGGTTCAAGTATCTGGTGCCCTACACCTAGCCCGATCGTTCATCCAGTGCCATAAATCCCGTGCGATCTGTACACCATCCAGGTAACTAAAGCCCCGTTACCCTTGGCTCGGCTATCCCGCGCTGGCACATCCTGTCAATTCAGGTGCGGCTATAACTACAATACTACAACTAACTAAACTTCTAGTTGAGTCTATACAGGGGCTTTATCACCAAGGAATTTATCAGCTTATCAACGTATCAGGTTGTAGTTTCCTTGGTGCTCGACACTCGACTTATCGTGACTACATTTAAGATGGCGGCGGCCGCTAAACTTCTTGCGGTTACTGTCTGTATAAATCTACTTGTAAATAAACTACCGGTGCTTTTTCTAAGTTCTCAATGTCTCGTTTTAAATGTCAGGGCCCTTGGAAGTCTACCAATGAAGTGTGGAGCTACTTTGTGCCTCGTAAATGGCGTAAAAAAGTGATTTATTTACATGGCTCCTTCGATGCCCGATTGACTTTCATTGACAAGCTGTTGTGAGCATCGGCTAACTGACCCCAGATTTCGGACAGCAGTGGACAAGACGAGATGAGATATGCAAGGTACGTTTACACTCGGTATCATGATTCAATACACTTTAGGTCAAAATCACACCGGAGTTCTCCTTTAAGCAGCCCCACTATAAGTAAAGTGAAACGAACTGCTTTCAACACATATAACTCATCAATATCATATTACCCAGTGTTTATACTCAAACGGAAAAGTGTTTTATACATCTTGTTTTACATTTACCTGTAAAGAAGTTTATAAAGATGAATAAAGAAAAAAATGAAGAGTGCGATGCAGTGATGACTTCTTCAATTGCGTATTTACTCTGAATGAAGCACATCACGGCCGCGCCACCTACTGAAACGTGCAATGACGTCATGACGCAGGTATGCCAAGCGAAAATAATTAAATCAATAAATGAACATAACACCTTTTTAAGAACAAATATGGAATTAAACACTTTTTTGCAATATTAAAAAAATATATAAATTTACCACTTAAACATAACTGGTATCCAAACATTCAATCTATCACACTCTCCCCTATCGGAAAAGATGTCGTCCCGACATCTACCAATGGTCTAATAAATTTCTAATGTTTTCTGTTACACAACTTTTTGTCTTACACAGTCATGCCACCTTAACATATCACCTTTTTTTTTTTTCTTTTTTTTACATTTGTATACTCAATGACACTGCAAGTTCAGATTTACCAACAGTCCTTGTCAACTGGTTATAATCTTTCGCAACTCAACTGCAAGAGATTGTGCCCCTTTTGCACATTCGAGTTCAAGGGTTCAGTGTCCAAGAAAGAGAAAAAGAAAACACCAAAGTCCATTTTGAAGCACAAAAACACTTAAATCCCAGGCCGATGCCAAATAAAAAAAAATGAAGAAGTTATAACTCAAAGTCTCTGCAGAGATGTTTCAAAACATTTTTCCAAAGTGTTCACTCAGTTTTTTTTTCAATTGGCCTTACAAAAGTCTTTGTTCCATTGGCCTGAAAACAGTCCAATTTGTGTAAGTGTATGCAAAAGTTTTTTTTTTTACCCTTTCACAGTCCATCAGGATAATTAGTGTATATGTGTGTGCAATAGTTCATTGTCTTTCACCAGTTCTTGCACAGTGAATAGGATAACTAAGTGTGTTATAGCAATTTTTGTTTCAGTCCAAACTTAATAAACAAAAGGTGGTCTCGGGTAAGGGAACACCATCGGCATCCAAGGCGCAAATGTAGGTGTCCACATGCCAGGAGGGTGTGGATCATACCCAGGACCATTTACTTGCACTTTGTAACAGGTAGGGGTCCCTAGGCTATCATACGTAAACAGTTTTGGTGGTCGCCGTTTCCTCCCTGAGTACTGGTATTCTCTTTGCACTTCAACAGGTCCGTCACTTGACTCCATTTCATCTGGTTCTTGCACAGGTAAGTTTTCACATGCACTCAACTCATTTTCCATTTGATTTTCAAGCAGTTCAGATCCGTGCTCTTTCACAGGTACATGAGCAGGTGTGGGCACAATTCGTTCTGCCTCAGCTGAAGGTAATGGTTCTAGTTCAAGCTGCAGTAATGCAGAATTATCCAATATATTCTGATGAGCAGGCGACTCAGGAGAAGAAGGTTGTATATTTGCTTCCTCTTGTCCCTGATCATAACTACTTCGCTGTTTTCCAAACTGGCAAGGCTCAACTGGTACATAACACTCAGAGTCACTTTCGCTTTCCAACTCACTTTCTTCCATTCTGTTTGCAGGTACGCTGGAGTTCTTCTGTGGCTGTCTCCGCTTTGATTTGGACCTCGGCGTTGGATCAACTTCAAGAGGTAAGTGATCACATGGCATCAACAAGTTTCGATGTAGTACTCGTGACCTCCCTTTTCCTTGTTCAGGCTTTATCTCATAAATTGGCACATCCTCTGCAACTCTGCGTACAACAACATGAATTTGTTCTTCCCAATAGTTTCGAAGTTTACCTGGTCCTCCCCTCAGGGTCAGGTTTCTTACCAGGACTCTACTTCCTGAGTCAAGGTTGGTGTATCTCACTTTCTGATCATAATTCCTTTTATTACGCTCACTTGCCTTTCTCACATGCTCTCTAGCAATCTCTTGTGCTTCTTGCATCCCTCGTTTCCATGTCTCCAGGTACTCGCTCTTGTTTATAGGCAAGCTGTCTGTGCCAAGCCCGAAGAGCACATCAATGGGAAGTCTGGGGGAAACAAAAGGTGAAATGGGGAGAAACCGGTCACTTCACTTTTTGTACAATTGTAAGCATAGATTAACTTGTTCAATGAGTCTTTCCAATTTGACTTCTGCTTCTCAGTGAGAGTTTTCAGCATTTGTAACAATGTTCGATTAAATCTCTCCACCTGCCCATTCCCTTGAGGGTGGTAGGGAGTAGTTCTTGACCCAGTGATCCCACTGTACTTCTGCAACTGTCCAAACAGCTGATTTTCAAACTCTCCTCCTTGATCATGGTGTATTCTCAACGGGAATCCAAACTTGAGGGCAAAGTCATTAAAGAGTTTGTCGGCAACAGTTTTGCCGGATTTTGACGTGGTCGCATATGCTTGTGCGAATCTTGTGAAATGATCGACTATTACAAGGATATATTCGTATCCTCCTCTGCATCTTTCCAGGTGAAGGAAGTCAACAGAGACAAGCTCGAATGGGTAAGTCGTTGTGATTGGCTTAAGGGGTGCTCTCGTCTCTCTGCACGGTTTCTTCTGTTTTACACAGGAGCAGGTCTGCAACACATAATGCTCAATGTCTCGCTGCATGTGGGGCCAAAAGAAGCGGTCTCTAACCAAACTTGTGGTCCGATCAACACCCTGGTGCCCCATTTTGTCATGCAATTCCTCAAGTACAATCTTTCTGAATTCTGCTGGCAATACAAGCTGAGTTCTCTGTGCTGTTTTCCTTCGCAGAATACCATCCTCATCCAGTGTCAACTTATCCCACCCTCTCATCATCGCTTTGGCTGCTGAGCCCGCAGTTCTCAACTGCTTAGAAGAAGGTTTTACTCCAGACTGTAAGTGATGAATAATGAACTGTATGTCCTTGTCTTTTCTTTGAGCTCTCATGATCTCTTCCTTTGGCAGGGGTCTTGCTGATGTTGTACTGGTTTCTGCACATGTTGGAGAATTCTGACAAGCTACAGCGAAGGACCACGGAATACCTGACTCAAGCTGGGCTTCTACCACCTGTATCATAGCCCCTATAGAATCCGATGAAAGCTCCACTGTGTACTCTGGTATGTTTTTCTCTGAGAGTGTTGTCAGTCTGGATAATGCATCTGCATCAATGTTTTCCTTTCCAGGCCTATACCGAATGGTGAAGTGGAAATCAGCGAGCTCCGCGACCCATCGGCATCCCGTTGCGTTCAGTTTAGCAGACGTCAAAACGTAGGTAAGGGGATTATTGTCGCTGTACACTGTAACAGTTGGGGCATAATAAAGATAATCCCTGAACTTCTCCGTGATAGCCCATTTAAGAGCCAGGAACTCTAATTTTCCACTATGCAAATGGTAATTCTGTTCTGCTGTTGTCAATGTCCTTGATCCATAAGCAATTACTCTCAATCTCCCCTCTTGATGTTGATACAGGACAGCTCCCAGTCCCAGATTTGAAGCGTCAGTGTGCAGTACAAAGGCTTTTGTAAAGTCTGGGAACCCGAGTACAGGTGGCTTGACAAGGCAATCAATCAGTTTTTCGAGCGTTTCCTGGTGTTGCTCCGTCCACTCAATCAACTGACTTGATGAAGCCACATGATTCTTGGGGTAAGTCCCTCTTTTCCCTTTAGCTTTTGTTTGTACCTTGTTATTGTCATTTTTCAACAGGCCATACAAGGGGTAAGCAATCCTTGAGAAGTCTTTAATGTATAGGCGGTAGTAACTTAACAAGCCTAAGATCTTCCTCAACTCCCCTACTGTGGTGGGTCTCTTGTCCTTCAGTGCGGTCACTGCTACAGTGTCTGCTGGATCCATCCTACTCCCCTCTTTTGATACAATCCTTCCCAGGTAGCGGACCTCCCCCTTGAACAGCTCACACTTTTTGGGCTTCAATTTCACCCCATGTGACCGCAAACGCTGTAAGACTTTTCTTACTGCCTCAACATGCTCATCAAAGGATTTTGTGAAGACCAGGATATCATCCAGGTAGGGAACACAGATGTTATCTCGTAGCCCTTCTAAACATCCTTCCATGAATTGCTGGAATGCAGCTGGAGCATTCATGAGCCCAAAGGGGATACGGATCCATTCATAAAGCCCCCATGGGGTACTAAAAGCTGTTAATGGCCGGCTTTCTGGTGTCACAAAACCCTGATGGTACGCCTTCCCTTGGTCTAACAGAGAGAACCATTGATTTCCTCCCAAGCCATCGAGTATATCCTGCACCCTTGGAATCGGTTGGCGGTCAGGCACTGTCTTCCGATTGAGATCCCTGTAATCAATGCACAATCTCAGACTGCCATCTTTTTTTCTGACACACACAATTGGAGATGAGTAAGGTGAATGAGATTTTCTAATCCACCCCTGAGCGATCAGATCATGAAGATAGTCTTTCATTTCTTGGTACAATGGCTTTGGAACAGATGTATACATCCGCACACAAGGTGTCTGATCTGTTAAACTGATGCTCAACTGTAGGTCTTTGACACACCCAATGTCCTCATCTGATTTTGAGAAGGAATGACATTCCTCTCGCAGCATTTGTCTAACTTTCATCTGTTGTTCCATGGACAAGTGACTCACATCCACAGGTGGGTCCCACACACCTTCACTGTTTGCCTCACACTCACTTGTTGGCTTCACACTTTCCTTAACACAGGCTGTCGTTACGCAAAATGACTCTGTTGCTGGTATCACTGACTTTATTGTTTGTACTGTCCCAAGTTCAGTCTTTCCCACCAGGAGGATATCATGGTCGGTCACATTCTGGACACTGATTTGGATTACAGGTCGACTGCCCTTTTTCAGGGTCAAGAGTGTTTCGAAGGGTTCCAGTCCATCAGGGTACTTTGGATCGACAGCTGGTTCAAACAACATGACACTATCCTGCTTCGTACTTGGGGCTTTTACTTGACACTCCACTTGCACGATAGCATGTTTTGGCACATTGACATGGTTTTTTGTCACTTTAACACAATACTCGCTTGCACTCTCAGCGGTCACCAAGTTAATGAATGTTTGGATTTTGCTTCTCCTCAAACTTGGAAAGGCACTTCTAACAGTCTTGTTCAAGAGCCCTTTGCTCCCGTCACTCTGCCCACACGCTTCACTCTGTTTCATTACCTGTTCAATTACGTTGTATCCAATGATCGGCTTGGATAACTGCTGTCCTTTTAGAACAAGTACAGGAATGACTAACTCTTTCATTCTGTTTGCAGGAGGAGCCAAACTGAACGTGATTTCGACCCATCCTTCATAGGGAATGCTGGAACCATTGGCTGCGACAAGACTCAAACCGTCTGCGGCCTCCATTACTTCGGAAACATCTCGCACCCTTACTCCAGGTATGTACTGATCTTTCCATTGTCGATCTACAATGCACACTTGAGATCCTGTATCCCACAATGCCTCTGTTTTGTGTCTGTTCAGATAACATGTTACTAAGCATTGTTTACCAACCAGAGAAGTCACAGGCGAATGGTTATTAACTTGACACTCAGAAATTAAATCACACTCAAAGGGAATTATCTCTGGCTGTAATTCAACACTTTCACTTTTTGGATGTGGGAGGGACAATTTCACTTGCTGGGCCACTCCCTGTCCCGCGGTGGCAACCCGTCCCCGTTTAACTGACCTCTACTCTGTGATCGGTGACCTCTCTCTTTGCATCCTGCCAGAAAATGTTCATTGCTGCCACAGCGGTAACAATGGGTGCACAGTTCAGTCGATCTCACTTGCTGACAATGAAAACACTGCCTTGGCCTTGGGGGGCGTGGCTGTCGGTACAGCTGAAAATATTGTGGCTGTGGCTCTGCGTGAAACTGTTGTGGAAAGAACCCTTGAGCTGCGTAATGAGATGACTGAGTTGGTTGAACATACTGTGTTGACATTGGACTCACTTGTCGTTGATATTGTTGTGGCATGAAATGAGGTGCTTGAAATGGATGCTGCTGTTGTTCACTTCTATTGTGACCTGCCCTCCAGACTTGGTGTTGCGGCACCTGATTCCCTTCGGAGATGGACTGATGGGCTGCTCCTAGAGGTGAGACATCACTGTTGACAACAGCGCATTGTTGCTGCAGAGGTGAGGGTTGCTGCATTGATTCCTTTATCTGCATGACTTCTTCACTTAAACTTTTCAACTGTGATATCAAATCAAATTTTGGCTGCTTTTGTTTGCTTTTTGACTGCAGGGCTGGTTCACTTAACTGAGTGGCATTCACATTGGCACTTCGTTCTCCCTTTCTTTTACTTTGTCTCTCAGCCTCGTGGGAGCATGCTACATTCAACTTCTCCAACAGCGTCTCATCTGTGACTGTGGTGTCTGTTAGGTACGGTTGGAGATCACCCTGGATACGGTCATTCTGTAGACCTGTTAACACAGTGTGAAGAAACATGTTCTGTACAAGTGCTGGGTCATACTTCAAACCTGACTCGTCTTCTTGTGACGCAAAGAGAATTTTCTGCCTCAAGTCAAGCACACATATGAGGAAACTTTGAGGTGTTTCTTTTGGACGCTGTGATTCTGCAGTCAGCTGTTTATATAACTCCGTTGCATTCTTTTCTTGGTAATGGGAACGAAGGATTCGTCTTAACATTGGTAGAGTCAAATCTGTCTTTCCTTCCAAGTAGCTGCGTAATTGAAGGCCTGGTGTAATGGCCCGAATGACTGCATCAACGATTTCTGGCTCTTGGTAACCCTTATTCAGTCCGCTTTCAATTTGACGCGCCAGACTTGAAAAGGTTAATCTATCTCTTTGGCCAGGCTCTCCGATAAAACCTGAAATCTTAAACTCCCGGTGCCAAACGGCTGGTATCATTTGTCCCTGTTGAGGCAGCAACGAGTTAACTGCTACACCGTCTGCTGATACAGATACCAATCTGGTGCTCTGTGAAACAGGCAAATTTGTTTGTGCAGAATTGGTTGCATGTTTAATTTCCCCTATTTGTCTCTGGGCTGGGTTTTCCTCAGTCACATCAGTTAACATCATCTCGCTCAATTTCTCATTTACGTTTAGTAGTTCCGCCATGCCTCCATCCTCAAGATCCTCCAAATCCTTTCGTAGCAGATAACTACTTAGCAGACTGACTAGGGAAAGGCGTGTGGCATTTGCTTCTATATGAATTTCAAGGGATTGGCCGAGTTCAATTAATTTTCCTCTGGGCAATGTGCACAATCTCTCACCGATCTCGTCCTGAAGGCTGTGTAAAGCATCCATCTTGACTGCAGTGTTTACAGTTTCGTGTGTGAACTTTGACTTATCTGACTTGAATCAGCTGCTTCTGGTAGTTGCTGTACCCCACGTGCACGCTATGTTCAGTCAGCTCTGTCTGGTCACTTTATTCAACTGCTCCACATCTGGGTAGTTAAGAGATGGATGTCAATGGGCGTTCCTGACGATAACAAGGGATGACCCGTCTGACATCAATCCCAGCGGTGCCTCCAAAATTGTAGTACTCCTGTAAAGAAGTTTATAAAGATGAATAAAGAAAAAAATGAAGAGTGTGATGCAGTGATGACTTCTTCAATTGCGTATTTACTCTGAATGAATTATAAGATCATATGCATATAACAAAAGCTCAGCATATTACAGCATCAACATATTACAGTATACTTTGCCTGTAATGACTAAGTGTAAACATGAGTGACTTCAAACACTATTCATCAGAATAGTAGCAATAAGAAAATACGATCAACAGTCTATTTAACAAACTCTCTCCCTACAGTCCATATGCTGTAGTTTTAACTGATACAGTGACATACAAAACACATTTCTTTTAGAAACAGAAAAAGATGTTCAACATGTACACATGAGCACCAAACGTTATATAACATCTTCATAAATATTCACCCTTAAAAATGAAAGAATTAGATTTATGAATACAGCTAGGATATTAACCATGTGTTCATCTCTACACGCTGTTAAATCCCTCGTATCTGATGTACTTCATTCAATACAAGATTAATTCGGATAACTGTAATGCATAACTCAGGCACCAAATGGTTAAACCACCCAAACGTGCCAATTAAGATAACTCACAAGCATGCAACAACGTCATGAACCTTTGTACACAAATAGAATCGACATACTAACCTTTTATCACATAAAGCGGCTATCGCGCTAATCGCGAGGCACTCATACTAACCATGTGCTCAGGCCTGCTAAACTCATGACATACTATAAGTAAAGTGAAACGAACTGCTTTCAACACATATAACTCATCAATATCATATTACCCAGTGTTTATACTCAAACGGAAAAGTGTTTTATACATCTTGTTTTACATTTACCTGTAAAGAAGTTTATTTACTCTGAATGAAGCACATCACGGCCGCGCCACCTACTGAAACGTGCAATGACGTCATGACGCAGGTATGCCAAGCGAAAATAATTAAATCAATAAATGAACATAACATCTTTTTAAGAACAAATATGGAATTAAACACTTTTTTGCAATATTAAAAAAATATATAAATTTACCACTTAAACATAACTGGTATCCAAACATTCAATCTATCACACTCGCGCTGGTGCCTCGATGTCCTGCAAGCTTTAGCTTCCACTTTCTGCACAAACTATGCACATATAGCGCACATTTATCTGTAACGTTTAAACTACCATTGTTTTATACTTGAACTGTTTTATATCTATAGATTTCATTTTAGGCAAGTCGTGATGATTTGAGAAGGCAAACTGATCAAACAGACTATGATCAGTCTTCCGCTGGGCGCTGTTCAGTAAATATATATATATATATATATATATATATATATATATATATATATATATATATATATATTTATATTTAACGAATAAAAAATGCTCCAAGCGTTTTTCTAAATTAGCTAAATAAAAAACTAAACTAAATATAAACATTTTGCCATTACATACAAAACTGAACTATTTTATAGCTGAAACAGTAAGTTGTTTTGGGAGAAGGGGAAAATATATTTTTATCCCGTCTATTGCTTCACCGTTATTTCGAGAATAAACCCAGCGTAAATATGCAAATGTCACTCCCAAAACATATCAGCTTGCATTTGCCGAAAAACGAAAGTTTCATACAAATTCTAAATGGATTATAGCCTGGAAAGTGCAAAGCACGCTCCCCTTATTATCACTAAAAGTTCATAGAGATCTCACAAAATGGGCAAGTTTTCCATACAAGGGCGGTTGGAATAACAATCCATCGGCACGGCAGTTCCAGGCCATCTTCCGCCGTCTGATGGTTCGGTGTGGTGTCTCACCTGGTGAGACAGGCAATGTGGCTGCCCAAGATAGCACTGTGTCCCTGTTTGCTGTGGAGATGTCCTCTGCTGAAACTGCTGAAGAGCACCCATCTCCATTCACCAACATTTCAGCCCTTGTGTGTGACCACAGTTATCTCCCCACTCGGTTTGGTGGTCTGGTGGAAAATGCTCTGGTCTACATAGCAGGGTTTGTAGTCCGGCAGGTTCTGCGAAAGCTGTCCTGTGATGTGTGTCGTGTAAGCTTGGTCAGTGATGCTGTACCATCTTCATTTGACAAGAGCTACCACCTTCTAACCCTGAAAAATAACGGCGGCCTAGTGATTCCATCACAAGGCACAGTGAAGGTTTGATTTTATTATCTTGTTTTTTTTTTTCATCTTTGTATATTAAGGTTGATTTGTTCTTATTTCCTCTGTTCTATAGTGTCTTTGAGCACTGTGTAAAATGCTATATAAATATAATTTATTATTATTATTATTATTATTATAAGGTGCTGAGAGCTGCAGAGAGGGTGATCCGCCAATCTTCAACAAATCAAGCTCCGAAGGTGTCGAACAGGGAACAGATTGAGATGTTGGTCAGATTATAGCTAATAAGGAGAATAGCAAAAATGAACAATGTCAATTCAGTCAATAGCATAATGAAATAAACAATGAAAATGAGGGAAAACAGCAATAATAAACCATGTCAATTCAAGCAAAATATAATAACAGCATGGTAAGACTACATAAGGAGAATATCAGTAATGAACAACAATGTCAAATTAATAAACAGCCAAATGAAAATAGAATAAAACTATACAAATCATAACGCAATAGAAGTGCTTAATGAACTAAGTCCATGTTGTAAGTCTTTAGACCCTCTTAAAAGACGCAATACTATCACAGGAACGGATATATTAATTATATTACTGTTAAGCTCACTATCAATATTAAAATACGCCAAACCATGTGTCATGTATCACAGCTACATTTATGACCTTTGCAGCAAAAAAAAAAAAAAAACGTGTGAAAATCAGTTTGGTATTCCGTGAGGTATGATTAATTAAATGCGTTGACAGCTCATTACACCTGACAAACAGATTACACTGAGTGGAGCGGGTGACCGGTCCAAGATGGCGGCCCCACGTCTCGTCAGCGCAAGTAGGGAGTATCGGTCGATGCGGCGTCTACTCTCTATTATGTCTATGCCCGCGCATCGTTCAAACACATCTCACCAGAAACACGGCACGTCGTAATCTGTGGCGAATGCTGGCAAGAGCCAATAAGCGTTCGGTTTTCATGGAAACATACGAAGACTTCAAATGCATCCTTAAACAAGCCATACAGTCAGGGGGAGCATTTAACGGAGTTTAAAGATCACAACAAGAGTTGTCTTTTCTCAAAGCATTTCCTGCTGTAAGTTAAAGTTGTATTTAAATCTAAGAACCTAAAGATGTTTTGTTTACATTAAGATACCTCAGTCACATTTTCATTATCCTGCTGTACTAAGTTGTATTTGACTTTTCTTTTTAATAATAGTTAACCTATTGGAGGTCTGAAGTTTTGTTTACATCAAGATTTTTCAGTTACATTGTTTATTTCTGAGATGTTTTAAAAGTGAGTCTCTTGTAAAACTGTTGTACTGGAGTTAATTACCTCTGCTTAACTAATTGTATATCTGTTTTAAGGTACAGATGCTAAATTTATTTTCAAAGATTTTTCTATGGTAACTGTTGTATTCAAATTTAAAATATAAAAAAAGAGTCATTGCTTGTGTTCTATTTTTATTTTCATATCAAAAGTATTAATTTACACATCTTAAATTAGCTATACAAAATCGAGCCTTAAAGAATTTTTTTAGAAATGCTATATGGGATCAAATTGCTAGGTCTAAATCAGTGGCAAAGAAATAAAAATCTAAATGCTACAGAAAAAACAATTAAACACTACAGTCAGACCCTTTATGGATCTTTAAGCTGCCTCACAAAGTTTTGCACTGACAAATATATATCTTGACCAAAGTCTCTTGACTCTGCTAATGGATTAAAGTTTGTCCTGAATTGTGCCATTTCATGCTCTGAAAGCAGACACTCCACCTGAGGGACGACTACTACTCCAGTGTTCTGCTCTTCCATTGGGTAAGCGGTTTCTTCCACCAAACTGTTGAGGTCCTTAAATGATAAAAAAGACAAAAATTAATGAACAATGTAAACAATAAATGTACTGTGTTGTGCTTGTTTTAATTTTATTCATACCTCCATGTCACATGAAACATTTACTGGATTCTGTGCAATTCCTATTTCCCATAGCTGATTGGGGGAAAGGTTTTGCTCTGTACGGAGGGAATGGTCATTCCAAGCATCAGTAAAACTATCCAGGTCTCTTTGGAGACGTGGAAGAAATACATAGTGTGCACAAAAGAGGTGTAGGGTATTTGATGGATCAAGAAAACCACTCTCTTCCATACTGTGAAGAACATCATAATACACATTCGAAACGGACATCCACACATCCTTCCACAACCGTTCAATCCTACACATA
The DNA here is from genome assembly GCF_049309525.1 of Garra rufa. Taxonomy (NCBI): domain Eukaryota; kingdom Metazoa; phylum Chordata; class Actinopteri; order Cypriniformes; family Cyprinidae; genus Garra; species Garra rufa. The sequence goes on from NC_133374.1 coordinate 35,933,724, forward strand.
ATAAACAAAAATATCATTAGACCTCACATACATTTCTTAACCAACAGTATTTTTTAATTCTAAAAGTTGAAGTGAATTACCCATCCTAAACAAACAAGAAGTTACCTTTGATTATGAACGCTTTTCCCAGAAATAAAACTTCCCCTGCCACAGCCCTGAACTGTGAACATCCACCTTGCAATGTCCACATTTTCTACACCTTGGTCAGCTCTCACTCTACAAATTAAAACAAAGTATAAACAATCGTCAGCTGTTTGAAAAGATGATGGCTTGATGATGCTTCAAATACCTGATGGTTTTTCGACCAAGACAAATGGGTAGATAAACAGTCAAATGTACACACTTACCGTGAGGGAACTCCATGCCTCTATACAGCCTCGAGGAAGAAACCTAGAGCAGTCTGTGCTCGGTTGTTGGTTGCTGCTCCCAGGTACATGATCTGATGAATAATATGTTATGATATTACTAGCATCTACATAATTGTATTACTCCAACATATCTATCCAATTATTTTAAGATTGTATGTTGTCACCAAAAAAAGATGATCCACTTTTCTTGAGTAGCCGTCTATTCCACCAAATATTACTAAGCCATACCTAAATTGAAAGAGAGCAGCTGAAGCACACAAGTACACAGTTCTGACAACAGAATAAAAATCACTCGACTTACCTGATCAGCTTGTGGTTGGTGTCCAAATGCATAAGGGAAAGAGGTGCTTGAACTGAATATGATCTTCTCACTACATGTCCAAGTTGTGACATTCTAGCAAGGACTCCAGCTGAATCAACTCTATTCATAGAGTCCCAGACTCTGCTCCACTGGATCCGGTAACCAAGAGCCTTCAAGTGGCCTCTCATCATTCTGTAACCTGAGTGTGGTGATGTTCTTTTAATTGCAATGACAAGATTGTCTAACTCTTCATTGGTCACATTACTGTATGTTCCTCTCACTGTGATCCCAAACTCACGCATTCTGCATTCTACAGTTGACACTGACATGCAGAGCAGTTTCGAAATGCAGGGTACAGTTAGACCAATGTCAATCAATCGTCTGAGGTGCTGCTCAGATACAGTGAGTTTTGGACGTCCCACTGGTCCACCAATTGCCTTTTCTTCCTGAGCTTCACGAAGAACTGACTAAGTCCTGGAACGCCCCCTACTCAGCGAGAGTGTGCCCATCTACTTCTTTGGCGTTCTCTACAGTGGACGACGCCGAGAACAGAGAATACCTCTCTCTGCCGCCGGTCGAAGAAGCGATAGCAAACCACTTATGCCCGCCCTCCGCTGGACGTCGCGCTAAGTCGGCCCTGCCCTATAAAGCTTGCCATCAGACGTCAAACCTGCTCTGCCGCGCTTTCACCGCCGCCGGGCAAGCTGCGTCAGCGCTGCACACCATGGCCACGCTGCAGATTTTCCAGGCCGACCTCCTCCGAAGGCTGGATGAGGGAGGACCCGACGCGATCTGCGTGCCGGACCTGAGAAGCGCTACGGACCTCGCCCTTCGCGCTACTAAGTCCCCAGCACAGGCCATTGGACGCAACACGGCCTCTCTCACGGTAACCGAGAGGCACCTGTGGCTGACGCTCTCAGAAATGGCTGAGTCTGAGCGCACCGCGTTCCTCGACACTCCGCTCTCACCCGCCAGGCTTGTTCGGATCTTCTGTCACGAATTTCACAGAAAGATTCGCTGAGGTACAGAAGGCGTCTCAGGCGATGAAGCACTTCCTCCCGAAGCGCTCCAGCTCTGCAGCTGGCCGTGCGAAACCGCCTGCGCAGAGCTCACAGCGCCAGCCACCATCCGCTGCCACCACTTGCCAGCGCCACCAGGCCCAAGGTGCGAGACCGCGTTGCCGCTCGTCTGGCCGCCGCCCCACCGGACGCGGCCCAAGGCCTAGGATTGAGTTGAAACCTGAGCCTCCGAAGTCATCCTAGCACAACTAGGAAAACGACGGTGTATGAGTCCCGCTGTCGCCGGACCCCCACCAAAGTTATTTGCTCGTCCAGTTCCAGCAAATGTGACTGTTCCAGTGTTTTCTGCAGCCAACAAACCGGTTCTGTTGCCCGTTTGCCTGCACACAAAAGTCGTTCTCACGGTCTCTCATGTGTAGTAAGCATGCCCACTAGACATAACAGTTCCCGCTATCAGTGTGCCCCATGCCTCAAATGTCACGAGCGCGACGCTTGTGCCACAGCACACCGAAGCCACTTCGTTGCTGAACGAACGGAGCGCGCTTCTTATTCAACCCCTAGCTATTCATGCAGACGCATGGGAAAAGCTTCCCGGGGTTTCAAAGTGGGTGCTGGAAATTATAAGAAGAGGCTATTCGCTACAGTTTCGACCGACGCCCTCGCCGCTATACGGCGCGAGTCGAGACCACAATACAAGCAGAAGTAGCATACCTACTTCGGGCCGAAGTGACGAAACTATTGAGCAAAGGGGCCATAGAGAACAGAGTGCGTGTGAAGCGGCAGTTCAGGATGCTCACGACCAGAAAAATCCTCGCGCAAGTTCGCCAAGGAGATTGGTTCATGCGTATTTTCAAATACAGATAGCGTCACGTCACAGGCGGTTTTTGAGATTCGCCTTCGAGGGCCAGGCATATCAGTACACAGTCCTGCCATTCGGTTTATCCCTGGCACCCCATACATTTACGAAGTGCATGGATGCAGCGCTCGCTCCCCTCAGGATGAGGGGCGTGCGAATACTGAACTATTTGGACGATTGGCTGATTCTAGCGCAATCTCGCTCAGTGCTCATAGAGCACACGACCATTTTACACGATCACCTCGAGAATTTGGGTCTCAGCGTCAATTGGACGAAGAGCTCTCTGTCCCCCAGTCAGAAGATTTCTTTCCTGGGCACAGAATTGGACTCGCTGTCCATGATAGCACGACTATCACCACAGCGCGTGGTAGACATTCAGCGTACAGCGGACTCGTTCCGCTGCGGCACGTCTGTCCCGCTCAAGAAGTTTCAGAAAATGCTGGGTCTCATGGCCTCAGCATCATCAGTCCTCCAGCTGGGTCTGCTCCGCATGCGCCCACTGCAGTTCTGGCTGAAAGCGCGTGTCCCCCGCCAAGCGTGGGCATCCGGTCGGCTTCGCCTCAAGGTCAATCAGAAGTGCATCACAGCCCTGAAACCTTGGAAAAAGGACGACTGGTACCAATCAGGTGTAAGCCTGGGGACTTCCTCGAGGATAAGGGTGGTGTCCACGGACGCATCCACCTCGGGATGGGGGGCGCTGCTCGAGGGCAGGCCGTCCTTTGGCCAGTGGTCAGAATGGGAAAAGCCCCTGCACATCAACTGCCTCGAAATGCTGGCAGTAGAGAACGCTCTGACGGGTTTCTGTCCCCAAATAAAAGGACGCCACGTCTTAGTCCGCTCGGACAACATGTCTGTGGTGTCTTACATAAATCACCAGGGCAGCCTCAGGTCCAAGAACCTGTACAGGCTAGCAGAGCGCCTCCTGGTATGGGCAAACAAGGTTCCGGCAGGCGAATGGTCTCTGCACCCACAGACAGTCCAACTACTGTGGAAGAACTTCGGCAGAGTGGAAGTAGACCTGTTCGCATCTCAAGAAAACGCTCACTGTCCAGAATTTTTCTCCAAGAGCAGGGACGCGCTGGCTCATGTATAGCCCCGCCGTCCTCTCTATGCGTTTCCCCCCTTCTCTCCTGCCTCAGGTAATAGAGCAGATCAGGGAAGAAGGATGCTCAGTGCTGCTGGTAGCACCGTTCTGGGAAAACCAGCCTTGGTTCTCAGCTGTGATGCAGCTGGCGAGCACTGCTCCGTCACCAGTGCCAGTGGGGAGAGACCTCCTCTCTCAGGCCCACGGCTCGATATGGCATCCTCATCCAGAGTTGTGGTCCCTTCATGTCTGGGCCACCAAAGGATATATGATGAACTCCCTAAGGGAGTGCTAAACACGATCACGCAGGCTAGAGCTCCGTCTACAAGGCGGCTCTACTCCTCAAAGTGGTCTGTGTTTTTCGGGCTGGTGCACAACCCGTGGCAGGACCCCTTCCACGCTCAAGGTCTATGTGGCGGCTATAGTAGCGTTCTCTAGAACAACGCTCGGTCAGTCAATAGGAAGGGACGATTTAGTCATCCGCTTCACAGCAAAATCCCCAGTGTTAATTTAACACTCTGAGTGTGGACACATATAGACACTGAAGCAGTGTTAAAGTTAACCCTCTGGGGCCGGCTATATCGCCGGCGTGACCAACCTACTTTTTTTAAGATCAGCGCAAAAGACACTAAAAATGCTCTGTCGGTTTAAGTCATACACATTAGAGATATACATCAATGGAAACTGTAAAGCGTGTACTTTTATTTGGGCACACTCAAAAGAACAGCAGAAAGTTGTGTTTTTTTATTTAGAATAAAGAAAACAAACAGGGTGATTTCTGTTTTCTCTGTCTCCGTGAACTGCTTTTAGAAATGCGTCACTTATATCATTCAAACACGGTGAATATTTAGCACACAAACATAAAAGTGGTATCTACTGAAAGCTTGAGATTTATGCTTTTAAACGAAGTAAGTTTTATCAAAAACAAATAATCTGTGATAAATTAATCTATATGAAACCAAGGAGATGTCTAGTCTATCCAGTTCCAACTAATTATCTCTAATGTGACCGCGCCCACTATCGCGAAATCTTTTGCCATGCAAATTAGCCATGTGCTGCAAGAGCGGCAAGGACCGCAGTATCTGTATGCGAGGAAACTCCCACATCACCGCAACAAAGCAACATGACTTCAAGTTCATCTTGGTTACAGTTTGTTACTGAATGAAGATATGCTGTGAGGAATAAGACTTATATTTACCTCAACCCTAAGAAGGACGCGATGCGACGCAAACCCAGCAGGAGGAGACATTTACATGAGTAAGTCTTACTTTCATTTTCCTACTAGCTTTCGCTGTTATTTACTTTGACAAAACATGTACACATTTTACTAGTTAGACTTATTCCAAACTAAAATTCCTGACTTTATCAAATGAAACATTATGAAGTATGTTTGATTGCATTGCATCTCTTACAATGGCAGGATATTTATAATGTTCTAGAAAAACGATGTGATTATGACTGTGAGATGCATTTATGACGATATCTTTATGAATGTAGAATCATACTTTATTTATTTATTTTATTGTATAACAGTGTAAAAGTAATATGAGTGCTTACACTGAATGTGTGTTTACATCACGTTTATTAGTAATATAGTGCTACACGATAATTATTAGTTTCTTAGATATTACATGTCCTTTTTTTTACATTAGTACAAATTCTAGAGTATAGACTGTATTCTGACAGATGATCCTGATATGATTTTTGGTTTGTTTTGTTTTTGTAGTGATCTCAAACCTGCTCAAAAGATGAATCCTGCCCTCTTTCCCATGAGTCCCTTCAAACTGTTTTCCTCTGAGAGCACTAGAAACTTGAGATGTTCAACTACACTGATATTCTAGTGTAAAACAAGTTTTTGACTTTTTTTGTATTTTTTAAGGGCACACAAAATAGCAGGTAAGATTTGTTTCATTTGTTGAACAGAATTCAGAAGAAGTTTTCAGAAATGCCACAAAGTCTGTGCACATCTGTGTGGTTAGATGAGGGAGCTCAATAATGTGTCTTGGACCTTCATTATGTATGTTTTGTTTATACAGTGATAGTAAATAAAATAAAAATAATCTAAAACTCCATTCTCTGAATCTTGTCACATTGTTTCCTTACCTGCTATAGTCAAGTCAGGCATTGATGGGGCCATTAGGGAGGGCCCTTTTGTCTTTCAGGTGTGAATTGCTAAATATTCATGGACCATTGCCACACCTATGAATAATCCCTTTCGATCACAAAACATGTTTTATAAAATTTAAATCAATATATTGTTTTCTCTGAACGAGTGAACGAGATGATTTTCACATCATTTGGTTGAAAAAATTCTAGCCTACGACATCCAATTATCTAAAGTCTTGTAAAGAAATGTCCTGTATGTGCTTCATGGCCTTATTTCAGTGACTTCAAAACTTTAGATTTTCAATAACCACGCATAAACATAGTTTTCTCAAAAACACAAACATGCACATTAATGTTGCTTGCATATTATTGTAGCCCAATATGTGCTGATTACAATGTAATCTGACTTTAACCATTCATATGTTTTTAAGATACTGAAAAAAGCACAAATGTCAGGGCATGTCAAAACTTCTTCAGGGCCCCAAAACACCTCAGGCCCCAGAGGGTTAACACTGAAGCAGTGTTGAAGTTAACGAGATAATTAGGTGATTAACGAAGTGATGATTGATCATTATTGAAGACACCTGATGTTAATAAGCAGAATCACCAAAGGAGAAAACCCAAATTTTTAAGCAACCATTGTAGTGGTCAGTGTTTGCATTAGTTGGGCTCTTGACCCGTAAACCTTTAATATTAGGTTTTGTTTGGCTGCAATTATTGAATTACAGCAGCCGGACAAGCCAAGCGCAAAAGTCATCAGGTGGCTTGACTTGGCGTCTGAGCGACGCTACATTATGTGGCAGAGTTTGGCTTCGCCCCTCTTCCCGGACTCCCTGTGAGTTCCCTGGGTGATTGTGCACTATATGAACCCCGGGTTTCGCCCTTGGGTCTTTGGTGTCAGATCTCAGCATGCACAGCGTTTTGCATTGGGTCCCCTAGCGAAAGATATCTTACGCGGTACGAGAGACCTCTCGTAAGAGAACGTACTCGGTTACTAACGTAACCTCGGTTCTCTCTAGAGAGGGAACAAGTACTGCGTATCTTGCCGTGCATGCGCGCGCTCTGGTTGCTTAGATGATGAAAAACCAGATAATAGCTGCCTGCGAGTGGTATTTATAGGCCTAGGCCACGCCTGTTTCGGCAGGACGTGACGCAGTGGGCGCGAAGCGCCCTCATTGGGTCTGACGTCATGCTAAGGCCTCGCTCGATAGGCTGCTGCAGTTGCTGCAGAACAGCCAATAGGCGCGCGAGCTGTCTCGCCTATGTCTGTATGCTGCTGCAACGCGTTTTGCATTATTACAAAATTAAGGATAATTTTTGGCTTCAATATCTCACAGAAAAGGATTTTCCCCGAGCGTAAGATATCTTACGCAGTACTCGTTCCCTCTCTAGAGTGAACCAAGGTTACGTTAGTAACCGAGTACGTTTTTGTAGTAAAACCATAGAAACTACAAAATAAACCATGGTTTTACTATAGTAACCATAGTTAAACTATGTTTTTTGTTGTAAACCCATAGTAACTACAAAATAAACCATGGTTTTACAATAGTAACCATAGTTAAACTATGTTTTTTGTAGTAAAACCATAATAACTACAAAATAAACCATGATTTTACTATAGTAACCATAGTTAAACTATGTTTTTTGTTGTAAACCCATAGTAACTACAAAATAAACCATGGTTTTACTATAGTAACCATAGTTAAACTATGTATTTTTGTAGTAAAACCATAGTAACTACAAAATAAACCATGGTTTTACTATAGTAACCATAGTTAAACTATGTTTTTTGTTGTAAAACCATAGTAACTACAAAATAAACCATGGTTTTACTATAGTAACCCTAGTTAAACTATGTTTTTTGTTGTAAACCCATAGTAACTACAAAATAAACCATGGTTTTACTATAGTAACCATAGTTAAACTATGTATTTTTGTTGTAAACCCATAGTAACTACAAAATAAACCATGGTTTTACTATAGTAACCATAGTTAAACTATGTATTTTTGTAGTAAAACCATAGTAACTACAAAATAAACCATGGTTTTACTATAGTAACCATAGTTAAACTATGTTTTTTGTTGTAAAACCATAGTAACTACAAAATAAACCATGGTTTTACTATAGTAACCCTAGTTAAACTATGTTTTTTGTTGTAAACCCATAGTAACTGCAAAATTAACCATGGTAACCCACAAAATAGCAGCCTATATGAATACACACAAATGTAAACAAATAATATGTATTTATTGAAATTCATAATATTAAAGTAAGGCAAAGATAATAAATATGATATTTCATAATGTTCGAATGAGCTCAAATTTATTACACGTGACTAAGAATTCACAGAAATACGAACATCTATATATGGTAGTGTCCTGACGCGGCCCCTTTAAGAAATCCGAATGTAGCACGCCTGCAACTGTAGCGTAGCCTAGAATCTAGACGCGCCCCTAGCGGCAGCAAATTACATTTGCTTCCAAGGGCAATCTAGTTACTCTCCGTTCATTTGAGATTTCTAAAAATCCAAAATCGACCGGGCCAATCACGAGTCGGTGGGCGGGTTTAACATGATGACGACTGACGTGCGACCATAAGTTCCGTCAGATACTAGGTGCGTTCGACTTCATGCGGCGCCGCAAGAAATCGGCTGCCGCCTTACAAAACAATGCATTCTGGTAAGATCATTTGTCCGACTTTGATCGGCGCTGCAGCCGCCTTTCGATCACGTGTGCCATCAAAGTACCGTGAGAGCAAAACGAGAGCAGTCGCAGAGGTCAGGCGCTGCAGCTGCTTAAAATCGGCTGCGAAAGCCTTGATGACGACACACTTTATTCTCATTGGTCAGATTATGTGACGACAAGCACGACGTGTGCTGCGTGTGTTTTTTCTTAAATAAGTTCCTGTATGGAATCAATCTTTATATCGAATATCTAATATTCAAACAAAACATTATTGATGAAAATGAAGATTAGGCGATATGGTAAATATATATTCTTATTGTATAAGAGTAAAGTTTGGGGGAAAAAAAATGGTCAAGAGGCCGTTTTTTTTTAAATGGATGCTGTGAGAGGCTTCACTACACTGAATAAACTGCTTATATTTGAAAAATGTCCTATAGCTAACTACAAAACCAAGATGCAAATAATAAACGTCATATTGCATTACATTAAAGTAACTCACATACTTGATATGATCAACAAAAAAAGCAAAACGATTGTATAGAATAAATGATAGGGAAACGTTTTTCTTTTATTTATTTATCTTATGTAGTTTCATTTCTTCTTTTTCGTTTTCCTTTTTTTTTTTTTGTATGTTTGGAATACAGTTTCATCCTCTATAAGTGTCCGACTTGACTGCCGTCTCTTTACTCCTCCCCCGACTGCAAGCGGCTGCTCTCGCCAGCCGGCGGCAGGCTAGTGTAGTGCATCTCGAACGCACCTATTCTCTGGTTCTGTGAATTATGCGTGAGAAATAGAGCGATGGCTCTATTGAGGATGAATGGATGAATAATACGTTGTTTATATTTATTGAGTTTAAATGTGAAAATGTCTAGTATTATTGTATTAGTGTACTGTGATTAAAGAGGATCACAATGCTGAAAAAGCATGTTTGGATTTTAAATCAAAATAACGGATAAATGTTGTGTTTGTGGTAAAGAGCCGCGGATCAGTTACGGACGCTGTGTGAAAGCAAAACGAGTCCGTGCTGCTTTTGCACCGCATACATAACGCACACGGACTGCAGACGCACTGTAGACGGAGTATGTGTGAAACAGGCGTCAGACATTCTCTGGTTCCGTGAATTACGCGTGAGAGATAGAGCGATGGCTGCCGCTAGCGAACAACTTTCTTTCGAAACGACTTTGGCCGCCACTCTGAAAGACTTGAAGTTAAGCTTTTCCACAACACACATGCAAGGAACTCGCTTTTCCGTTGCTCTGACTACGTAGTACGTCACCTTCTTCGTTGCTCTGATTGGTTGTAGCGCTATCCTATTGCGTGGAGAGGGAGTTTGAAAGACAACCGTTTATCCCACCCCTCTGGTTGAGCTCTGTCTATGGAGAGTGCCCAGACCCTACATTTATGTGGGTCTGGCTTGTCAGGCTAACTGTAGCGCGCATCATTTGAAAATAACGGTCGAAGAAGAAAAGCAGCGAGTGATTAACAGTGTTTAACTTGTTCAAATTTGATTTCAAAGACGCCAAAAATGATGAAATAGTAACATTTATCTGGTCTGTCTCCTAAACCAACAATTTTGGGTGTTCTTGGTGAGTTGTTGAACTCGCGTTTGATTGTATCTGCTGATTAGCAGCTATGTGTCAAAAGCTATGAATCTGTATAACTGATATTATTAATGATAGTCATAACGTTATATTTTTATGCTACTAATTTTCATTGTATAAAACATTGGAGTAGTGACTACTCTGCCACCATTTGTACACTGTAAAATCTAATTAGTTGGGCTTACTTAAAAAAATCATGCAAACTGATTGCCTTAAAAAAACTAAGTGAAGTGAAATAGAAATAATATGTCGTACTGACAAATGCTTAGTTAGTATAGTTTACTTTACATGAGAGTTCTAGCAACTAAAAAAGAACTGTAGGGGCTACTTGATCCTTTACTTAAGGTTTACTCTTGACTTAGTATAGCTACTCACTGACTCCCAGAGTGCATTGCAGCATGCATAAATTATGCAATTGGTTTGTTTTACTGTTGTTGTTTTTATTTGCTGATTTTATTTACTGTCTTGTGTCAGTAGTAGCACAACAAAACGAGCAAATGAAATAATAAAATGGTTAGTCACAATTAATAAAAATAAAGAATATTGAATTGTTTCCATTGTTGTGGTTCACCTGCTGAATGTTTAAGTCTGTCTGAGACTGAGCACATTACCCCAAATATTGTAAATGATTGTCTCAACCCAATTTGATTTCTCGAGGTGTTTATATATATAATGATTTAGTTATAGGTTACCTTATAAAAGCAAACTGCATATTACTTTTTGTCCCTTGAAATCAAAAATTATGATTCCATGCTGCATTGCTGCATCAATAGGAACAAAATTACAACAAATTGAACAAAGTTCCAAGTGCTCAAACAAAGGGAACATTAATCACTACAATGGTAGGTAAAAAACAAACAAACAACATTTTATGAAAATCAACATCAATTTATGAAGTCAGGTTATGTGATGTTCTTTCAAATATTTCAGTTGTATTGAAACAACATTCAAGATGACTTTGGGGTCCGTGTACCTACGTATAATTGGTTTTCTCGTTTTTGTTTTCAAAACAAACAAACGAATAAATGATTGGTTTATGCAATATTTACATTTTCTCGGGAACACAAAAACGAATTTCATTCATATTTTCAATTTTATTTTCATTACACTTCGTTCAAATGCAGATATTTAAAAGTCAACAAAACCAAATCGAAAAATTAAAGTGTTTTTGAACAAAGCGCGTTTTAGTACACCGGAAGCTCTCTGCTGCCGCTGAAGGTTTTCACTTGAGACGGGCGTAAACATACAAAGCCAGAAACACGGAAGTGTGAAAAAGGCTTATCCATTCCCACCGGTTTGTAAACTGTACTCACGGATTTGTGGCCCCGCCCCCAGATTCAACCACGCTACCTGTGTACAGGTGCTGGATGCATTGTATTGCCTTTATTAAACTTTATTTTTATAGTAGGCTATATGAGACCATGGAACACTGACAAAACAATGTTTTTTTTTTTTTTGCATTTGTTTTACATTAATAACCAATAGAATAGCTGCTAAAACACCACATCTGTGTTTTATCCTAATGATGATTAATGTTAAATAAATGCTAAAAGGAAGACTGTTTTGTAAGTGCGGATCATGGTACTTTAACGCACCAGTTTGGAGTTTGAAGAGGAGAAGGTAAAAAGCAATACAAAACAAATAATGTACAGGTTATGTTCTAATTCTTTTGCTTTCAAACTGAATGCAATGTAATAATATATATTTAATAATAACATTAACAGCATGCATCTATCTCTGGGTGAACAGCTTATAATAAAATCACCAAAATATGTCTTCATGTTAAGAATGAATAGTTCGCAAATACATTTCTAGGTTATTTAAAAATAAAACATTCATGAATTATGGTATCAGAAACATTTTACTGTCTTAAGTGCACTCATTTAATTAGCGTATAAATTAAAATAATAATAATAACTATTATAAGTAGCTATTATTTATGGTGACACAAACAGCTTATATAGTACTGTTTCAGCTATTAAAATAGTTCAGCAAAGTGGTTCGTTTCGTTTTTTTATTAAGTTAATTTAGAAAAAACGTTTAGAGCATTTTTTTGTTCGTTCAATATAAGTTTTTTGTTTTTTTTTAAAGTAATGACCAGGCGGCCAGCGGCGACAGTGAGTTGATCATTAGCTTGTGTTTGATCAGTTTTGCCTTCTCAAATCATCACGACCTGCCTACAATAAAATCTATAGGCCTAAAAGAGTTCAAGTATAAAACAATGTTAATTTCAACATTAAACTTATATAAGAGTGTTTATATTCACCGCCTGTGTTTTATCCTATTGGTATTGTAAAATAAACGCTAAAACGCTTGTGTTTTCTGAGTCAGTGTCTAGCAAGGATGAAGTTGCCGATCGCCATTTCCTCTTTGGATGCGCCTTTAGAGAGAAATTAATCTTTACATACTACATAATGAAATAGTTTTTTTTTTAATTTGTTCTATTTCGTTAAGTAATAATTTAAAGCTTTCTATAAATACATGTATCTTGTCTGTGAGTTATGTATTCACTGAGTTTTGCGGAGAAGCACTCCTATTGAGATGAGGGGATCATGTTTGTTTTCAACGTTTCAAGCACCGTTTGCAACGTTTTGTTGATATTGTGAGTGCACACAAATAAAAGTAGACCCTTTACAGTTCCGAATAATGTATTACTCGTACCTTTATGAGCAAAAATGACGGAATATTTTAATTTTTTTCCACTGCAAAAATGCAAGTGATTGTGCTGGCTCCTCCATGTCCTGCAAAGCGGCTCTCCACACAAACAATTGCATTTGTGCCTAATACCGCACATTTATATTATTTTAATGTTGAAATGAACATTGTTTTATACATGAACTCTTTTAGGCCTAGATCTAAATTTATTTTAGGCAAGTCGTGATTATCCGAGAAGGCAAAATTGATCAAACACAATATGATCAACTCATTCTCTGCCGCTGGCCGCTTGGTTGTTACTTTAAAAATCTAAAACTTATATTTAACGAACAAACAAAAATGCTCCAAACGTTTTTTTCTAAATTAACTTAATAAAAACGAAACGAAATATAATCACTTCGCGTTACATACAAAACTGGACTATTTTAATAGCTAAAACAATAGTATACGCTGTTTTGTGAGAAGAGGGGAAAAAAGACGGGTTTGGGTCAGATTGGGGCCCATATTACCGAATTCTGATAAACTCGAGCCAGCATCTAGGGCCAGGCCCTAGAAGGGCAGGGCTCTTATGTGTGACAGCAATGCTCACCATAAATAATACTAATAATTGTAATTATTATAATTATTATTTTAATTTGTAGACTAAATAAATGGGTGCACTTAAGACAGTAAACTGTTTATTATAATGAATGCTTTATTTTTAAATAACCTTTTACAGCTTTGGAAATGTGTTATACTATTCATTCTTAACACGTAGACTAATTTTGGCGATTTTATTATATGCTTTTCACCCAGAGTTAGATGCATGCTTATTATATTGCATTCAGTTTGAGAGCAAAGGAATGACAACATAACCTGTAAACTTCTCTTACAATTCGCACTTACAAATAAACTCTTCTTTTTAGCGTTTATTTTACATTAATCATCATTAGGATAAAACACAGATGTGGTGTTTTAGCAGCTATTCTATTGGTTATTAATGTAAAATAAATGCTAAAAACATTGTTTTGTCAGTGTTCCATGGTCTCATATAGCCTACTATGAAAAATAAAGTTTAATAAAGGCAATACAATGCATCCAGCACCTATAAACAGGTAGCCTGGTAGCCTACATTTTACAAACCCGTGGGAACGGATTGCGAAAGCGTGCGCACGGATTATGAATTTGTGGGTACGGTTTGTTAATCCGTGGGCACGTTTTATTAAACCGAGGGAACAGTTTAAGAATTCGTGAGTACGGTTTATAAACTGAGGGGATGAACTGCAAAACCGTCGCCACGGATTGATTATTTTTCTCCTGCAGTTGATGCTGCGGGCTCCATATGTTTACGCCCGTCTCAAGTGAAAACCTTCAGCGGCAGCAGAGAGCTTCCGGTGTACTAAAACGCGCTTTGTTCAAAAACACTTTAATTTTTCGATTTGGTTTTGTTGACTTTTAAATATCTGCATTTGAACGAAGTGTAATGAAAATAAAATTGAAAATATGAATGAAATTCGTTTTTGTGTTCCCGAGAAAATGTAAATATTGCATAAACCAATCATTTATTCGTTTGTTTGTTTTGAAAACAAAAACGAGAAAACCAATTATACGTAGGTACACGGACCCTTTGGGAAAGTAGTGAATGTAACCTGTGAAAAATAACTGCAGATCAACTATTGACCCACCTCAAAAACTTTTATTTTCCTCTTCTTTTTTTATTTTGCAAATTGGCAACATATTAGTGCACTGCTGCCTCTCACTGGTTTATTAATGTCATTGGTTCCTTTGTGGCTACTTGAATATTTTAATTAAGTGTCACTCAAAACAGTAAGTAAATTGTTTTACTTGCCTTGAAAGTAACTGTAACTTAATACAACCTAGTAAGTATAGCAACTAAGTAAAGATAACTAATCATATCTAAGTAAGGTAAACTATTGGATTTTACAGTGTAGCTGTTTTAATTAATGTTGTGCTTTACGGCTTTGTAGCGTCACTATACTTTAAGTGCAAATAGCACATGTTGTTGGCAGAGGCTATTTACACTAACTCCATCCACCAATGTGTGATTACAATGTGTACTTTTTTTTGTTATATCATTTATTTATTGTCATAGTAAAGAGTTATTTTTCTTTCCAACTTCTGGTGTCCTCTAAATTTTATATCTACCTTCCTTACTCAAGCCTAGAACTGCTCCACACTGTAAAAAAAAAAAAAAAAAAAAAATCATTGCTAATATTGAAAAATTCAAGGCAACACATTGCATTCAGATTTTTATGTTTTCCCAATGATTGGTGTCAAATCCAGGTGCCATGAGTAAAAGTCCTCCCCAGTATTTTGTTCCAATCACCTGGATTTGCTAATTAGCAGTTTTTCAGACAGGAGGTCCGAGATTGGACCAAGTCATTCCTATTAAGTCTCAAGCAAGTGTCAAATAAAATCCCAAGCCCCTAAAGAGTTAAAGTTGATGAGATAACTGATTGATGATTGTGTTAGTGATGAACATCTGCTGTTATTGCAGGGGTTCAGATGTTGATGTTTTATTGGTTAAAATGATGCCACCATTGTGGAGATCAGTATTTGCTTTAGTTGAGCTCTTGACCCTTAACTCCTGGATTAGATCTATCTCTATTATACTGCGTAAGGTCTTGTAAAGCAATGAGATCAGGACTGTATATGAGCAGCTAAGTGGTGCTAGGTGATCATCATGAGCATTATTTAAAACCTGTATAATGCATGCAAATATTTATATTATTTAGACACATGCATGAATAAATTATGAGCTGATTATTTCCGTGATGTTTAGAGTTGATCTGTTTCTGAATATGCTGTTTGTCACCATTGTTGAGATTCATATGCTGATTCCTGATGTCTGTGTGTGCCTAAAAGAGCAACTCTTAAAAAAATTTTGATCAGAGGAGCTTGTAAAAAGGCCAATAAAAAAAAAAAAACAAGCTTTATTATTATTTGTTGCTGCTGTGAAACCCCAATGCAGTTGTAATAAATAAAGAATATAGAACTGAAAGACTAGACTCTAAACAATTCCAGTGGCTCAAATTAAGCATATTTTAAACCAGAATTATCACCACTGCATGACTTTTGCTCTTTAGCTTGTCTGGCTGGTTTAGCTAAACAGCTAAACAGAACTTAATATTAAAAAGCTACAGGTCAAGAGCCCAACTAATGCTAACACTGACCACTATAATGGTGACATAACAATTTTGGTGTCTTCAATCATTTTCAATCACCACTCAATGAATCACTTAATTACCTGATTAGCTTTGACACTGCTTCAGTGTTGATTTTAACACTCTGAGTATGGACTCAAATAAACTCCCGGGAGAGTTCATTTAATACTGCGCTTTTTGCTGTGTAGACTTTACCTACTTTTTTTTTGTTTTTCTTAGCTGATAAATTCAGGTATTCTTTACTCAGATATATAGGATAGAATCTACCCAAACAAACTGAGTGCAAATTGTTACATCAGTTTACCTCATTTTATTGAGTAGATTCTATAGGTTGTTTTTTACAGTGCATGGTTAATTTTCGTAAGGGATGTGTTTTATGAGTTCAATAAACTTAAATGCTGAATACTTGTTTAAGATGTATGATGAATGATTTGTTTAGGTGTAGTAACATGTTTGTTACTTTGATGTTTTATAACTCCGATAAACTTAAAAATATAAAATGAATGTTGAATAATGATTTGTTTTGCTGTAGTAACATGTTTGTTACTATGTTTTAAATTTATGATCACCTAAAAGTATTGTAAATGATTATTTTTATAAACATGGAGCTGTTTAGTATCATCTTTAAAAGAAGCGCATGATATGTTTTATGAGCTCAATAAACTTAAATGTTGAATACATGTTTAAGATGTACAATGAATGATTTGTTTAGCTGCAGTAACATGTTTGTTACTTTGATGTCATGTATAATTATATATGTATTACCATCTATTTTAACCGTCTGAGGGGGTTTGGGAACGCTGTTGATGTTTTGTCCTACCCTGACATTTGTGTTTCCAGCCCCTTAAAACATATTTATGGTTATGATTATACTTTTCATCACAAATTGGGCTACAATAATACGTGAGCAGCGTGATCGTACATGTTTGTGTTTTGAGAAAACAAAAATATTTGTTGAAAATTTTAGTGACAATTTTTTTTTTTACATGTTTTTAATTTGTCTTTTGCTTGTGTTTTGTGTTTGAGTTTGCATCATGTGTTTGCTTTTTGTGTTTTATTTTGCATATGTTTATGTTTTAGTCTGCATGATTGTGTTTTGTGTTTGAGTTTGCATCATGTGTTTGCTTTTTAGTTTTTAGTTTGCATGTTTGTTTGTGTTTTGTGTTTGAGTTTGCATGTTTGGGTTGTAGTTGCATGTATGTTTGTGTTTTAGTTTGCTTTTTGTGTTTTGCTTTTGTGTTTTATTTTTCATGTTTGTTTGTGTGTTTGTGCTTGAGTCACTTTTTAGGTTGAAATGTTTATAGGACTTATCAGATCACAAATTTGTATAATAATTTGGATATTACACTGATATAACAACGTAAATGTGATTTATGATGAAATGTCTTGAGTCCTACTGTAATAATTTAGATGACTTACAATATTTTATTACAAATGGAAGTATGTTGAACTTTTTGTGTCATGGGTAGGTGTTCACTTTGAAGAGTACAAAAACTTTATAAAAATATAGTAAATGATGTTTATTAAAAAATATAGAAATAGAGAAAGTTTACCGTGATTGGGCAGGTTAAAGGGGTGATACAGTTTCAAATTGACATGTCCAGGGCACCATAATCCTTATAGTTTGGTCTGTTAAAATACATTTTTCCCTTTACTTATTTTGACATTGTTGGCTCCCCATTACTATATTTACTGCTACCTAAAAACTAGTGTAAATGTTTTGCTTTGATTTATCTCATGTGTGATCACATCGTTTATATTCATTTCTTTTTATAGAAAAGAATAAGACTTGAAGGACTGAATGTGTACATGATTAAGCTACACTGTTGGGCCCAAGTGTTATCATTTATATTTTAAAACATTACAGAAAGACTTTGTTGATATATTTCATTGTACGGTTATGGATAAAATAAAAGACTAAAGTGTTTGTGTGAGTGTTTGTGCTTGTGTAGATTACACGCGTGTCTAGATAAAAAAAAATCATAATATTGATGAATAACGGGTAGAAATTATGGAGAAAGTGTTTTTCCTAAGTTTGGGCATGTATGCTCTAGGACAGGTGAGTTATTACCCCCTAAACTGGAAAAGGCGAGGGGGATTTCTTAAAACAAACTCCCCTGCAACTCCCCTGCAAAAATGACAGGAACAGCTAAAAGACACAGGCGCCTGCTCAAATAGAGCCGCTCTCGTGACTTGTGTTAATAGAGACTATTTTATATCAATTATTATAATTATTATATTGTTGAAAAAGCAATGTATATAAAGCCATTACATGTACAGTTAATATTACATATAAGATGTTCAAACGTCCAAATGGTCTGTTGTGCCACGTGAACTTCTGCTGCACACACATGTGCTGAGGAGAGACTGTGAGAGTAAAAGGGTAAGGTTTTTAATGATTTACTTTTCAATGATAGGAATATTATTTAAAGTCATTTATTATTATTATTTTTATTATTTAAAAATATATATTTATTTTGTTATATGTTTACTAATATTTGGGTTCATTTTAAAATTGTTTATGCCCATCTTTTTGAAGTGAGCAACATGAACGCATTCTGATGCCCCACCCTACAACGGATGTGGGGCTAGACCGTAAAATCGCCGAAACATTCTTCAGAGCCTCCTTACCCAACACCGGATGGTCACACACATTTGTTGTATTTTCCTCTACCCTGATGACACCCTACACCGGGCGGTCATGCAAACAGGCTATATTTCTCTACCCTGATGACACCCAACACCGGACTACCAGACATAAACAACATATTTCACTATCCCCGAGGTTATAGCTTGACGCGGTACCGGGTAAACCCCATCATAAATTTGCCGCAACAACCGTAAACCTGTCATCGGTTGACGCAACACCGGGTAAACCCCATCATAAATTTGTCGCAACAACCGTACACCCGTCATTGGTTAATCCCGCACCTGGGGTAAGCATCTCATAAATTGTCGGAACAACCGTAAACCTGTCATCAGTTGATGCAACACTGGGTAAACCCCCATCATAAATTGTCGCAACAACCGTAAACCTGTCATCCGTTGACGTTGCACCTAGTCATCCATCAAACAAGGTCAGTAGAGTTCACTAGGTCAGCGCCGGGTCAAACACGTGGTCAGGCTCTACGTGGGTGGGTCCCTGGTGGAGGGGGCTTGGGGGGAGGGGAAAGGTCAAAAGGTCAAAGTCATTAATCATCCTGACAGGCGCCGTAGGATTCAGACTACTTGTATGCAGGTGGGAAATAGAACTTACAGCAAAACACTTTGAAAATCTTCAGACCAGAGTATGTGAGCGGAGTGCATTTAATAATCGCTCCGCTCAAGCTCCGCTCCGGGTTCACAATTTCCCGCTCCCGCTCCACTCCTCGCTCCCTGACATCAGAAACACCACTCTGCCTTCGCTCCGCGTCAAAAAAAAAAATTCAGAAATAATGTTTGAAATATAACGGTCCTGTTCATAACACATATTAAAATAAAAAAATACTAAAATAAAATAACAGGAGGGTTTGGGACACTAGTGTGCAAACTTTCTTCCTACCA
Organism: Garra rufa; assembly: GCF_049309525.1. Taxonomy (NCBI): domain Eukaryota; kingdom Metazoa; phylum Chordata; class Actinopteri; order Cypriniformes; family Cyprinidae; genus Garra; species Garra rufa. The sequence continues at coordinate 35,953,106 of NC_133374.1, forward strand.
CATACCAAGCTAATAACATTGTCAGCATTAAAAGAGTATAACTGCTGCTTTATGCCGTGCAAAGTTTGTAATGAAAATAAAAATACATTTTCGCCAGTTATTTTACCTACGGATCGCTGCATTTCTTACAGATTTCTGCTCATTCGAAATCGGATACCATTACATTTGTTTTAATGCATTATTGACAGAGCGATTGCATGTGAATAAGTGTTGTACCTGTTTAAATCATGTTTTCGCCTGAAAATATTCAGTATCTAGAAGGAACAAACTAATTCCTTGTGAACTATAATTTACCGCTCATGTCGATTGCCGTTGTTATCATAGCCTTCACATTATTTCTAATTTGAGTGATCCATCTCTATCAAGCTATATGTTTACCATGTTAATTCCTGCTTAACATGCAGTTATATTACGGACCGTTGGCATGAATTGTACTCATGATGGAGCGCTGGTGGAGCGCTCTTGGAGCAAGTGAAAACCACGAAGCTCCGACTTTTCAAAAATCCGCTCCTCCCTCCATTCAAAATCACAATCCACTCCGAGCTCCGCTCCCAATCCGCTCCGCTCATATACTCTGCTTCGGACTGACAACTGGTACACTTGCATTGCTGGACTGAAATGGATGGCCATTCTGTGGGATGGACTGGAAATACAATTCCAAAAGTGTAGCATAGGTGAGCACCTTGGGTGAAGGACAGCAACAGGCAATGTAAAAGTTTTGTTGGAAACATGAATTTGTTTAAAGTCCATGAATTAAATATTTATTGCAGCAAGATCCTTCATGCTGAATAAAATCATTTTTGCTCACACTGTGTTTTGTTTCAAGTTATGTTGCTGAAACTGAGAAATTATACTTGATCAAGTTTCCCTTTTACCAACATAAGGATACCCTGAAATCAAATACATATACACCATGGTGACAAATATAACCATGTGGCATGACACAAAATAATTGTTTCTGTAGCAATCAAAAGTGAGAGTAGGAAGTGGGATAAATGGATGAGATAGAAGGGGACCCATAACTCGTATGGTTTCGTCCGATATACCTGTGCTGGTGGCAGTAGTGGCTGCTCCAATCCAGAAAGAATGTAAGGAGTAATGTTTAGGAGATATGCCAGAGATGTTAAGAACCTTTTGGAAGTGCTTGGTAAACCATGATCTTGTAGCCAATTTTCCGTGTTCTGTAAGAAAGAGAGGTTCTTGGGGGGTAGAATAATTGGCATATCTGGAACGGATGTACTCTGAAAGTGGCTCGTAAGGGCTGATGAAGGAGTTGAGTCGAAATATGTAGATGGGAAATGACTCTCCGAATTGATCGGTCTTGCTTTTCTTCAGAGTGTAGATGAGTGAATCTGGGGTGTGAGCGGAGATATCCGAGAGGCTAGGATGGACGGCTGGATTGAAGACGGAAGTCGAAGGTGCTAGTTCTGAACACCTCAGGAAGCCAAAGAATGCGAGGAGGAACATGCATTCTAGAGTACGGTCTATCGTCGGGCTCATATAGCCTGAGCGTAACGTATGGATACATTAGCTCAGAAGATCAGATGTTAACGGTAGGCGTCTAGCTAAAGTAGCTGGTTCTTGTTTCCGAAGACCTTTAATGAGCGTAGAAACGTGGGAAATTGAGTGGCAGTACTCGCCAAATGCCAGTTTTTGGATGAAGTTGATTCCGGATAAGTAAGTCTGAATAGTGGAGACTCGGATTTTTAGATTAGAATGAGCATGCGTGGCAAAGTTGCAGATGGACCAAACGTCCATTAGAGGAAATGGAATCTGGTAGAAAGAGTGGTAAGCTTTAAAACAGTTCCAGCCGGTTAGGTATGCTGAGAGGGTACTATGGGCGAGGCCGTTGAGGATAGCTTCTCGCGAAGCCCGTGAGAGGTCTTCCAGATTTGCATTTAGTTGAAGATGGTGGCAGAAAACGGTGGAACTGGCGTGGGATGGACGTCCGACTCTGGAGCTAAGGTCCTGAACTTCTGAAAAGAAAAGCGAGACAAGGAATCAGCTATACTATTACGGTTGCCCAGAACATGAGCGGCTCGGATTAGGAATTGGTTTTGAGCAGATATTAGTGTCAACCTGCGGACGAACTGCATGATAACAGGGGAACGAGATCTGCCCTTATTTATGATGTCGACTACTGCAGAGTTGTCCGAGTGAATAAGTATGGTGTGTTTGGACCATTCATGCCCCCAAAGGATGGCTGCTATAATGACGGGATACATCTCGTGAAGAGCGGACGAGGGCGAGTCTGAATGCTGGACGAGATGGCAAAACTCATGTGGCCATTTGGAGGCAAACCAACGGCCGCTGTAGAATCCGCCGAATCGTGTGGATGGTGCTGCGTCTGTATACAGCTGAACGTCTTCTGGCTGTGTGATGTAGTCATTATAGAAGAAGGATATGCCATTCCAAGAAGACAGGAATTGTTGCCAGAGGCGCATTTCCATCTTACAGCCAACGTCTAGGGTGACCTTATCATGACTTTTGATAGAAGGTGAGAAAGAAAAGATTTTCCTTGGTGGATTATTCTGATGGCATAGTTAAGGTGGCCGAGGAGGGTTAGTAGCTGTTGCTTTGTGCACCTGTCTGCTAGAAGATAATTTGATAGGAGCAAAGACATGCATTGAACTTTCTCAAGAGGCGGGATACTTGGAAGGTGATGGAGTCTAGGGTGATGCCTAGAACTCGATGGAAGTGCATGGCCCTAGAGTTTTCTCTTTTGAAAGGGGGACGCCCAGATCAGAGAAAACTTTTGACGAGAGTAGACAATTCCGAGTGAGGAGGTGTGGATGGAGGTGTAACAATAAGGAAGTCGTCAAGAAGGTGAAGGATGTAGGGAAGCTTGTGGTTATTGATGAGTATCCAACACAAGGCCTCTGAGAGGGAGTCGAAGATCTAGGTAAGGCGAACTGCTAAATAATAAGCTCCTTTCCAAAATATTCTGAAGAAGTATACATAACTTTGAAAGCACTGGTGATATCCGCTTTTGAGAGCCATGCTCCATGGCCTGCCTTACGTATGAGAGTGATCGCTTGGTCAATCGACGCATATTTCATGGAGAAGTCTGGGGCTGGAATGATACTATTAATGCTGGGAACGGGTGTTCCGTGGGGGAAGAAAGATCGATTATTAATCTCTTTTTTCCAGAGTATTTCCTGGTGGCGATGCCGATGGGACTGATTCTAAATGGGGAAAAAGGAGGTGCTTTATGTGCTATCATAAATCCTTCTTGGACTTCTTTTGCTATTAATGCGTCGACGGTGTCTGGCTCCAGAAGAGCGGACTGAAGGTTGTGGGAGATATGAGAAGTGTCTGGCTTTATTTTTATACCTGGATTGAAACCGTTTTTTAATCCACTGATAATTAAGTCTACGAACTCTCTATCAGGGTGGTCTAAAAGAGCAGTGGCTAGGGCTTTTACCTTGACTGTTGTGCCGAGATGCTTTAATAGTCATTCGGGTAAGGTGGTTGGGTTGTGAGGGCAGGAATTCCTAGCATAAGCACCGCCGCAGAAGGAGCAGACGTGTAAGAGTCTGCAGTTGGAAAGTGAACAGCCAAGGTGGTTAAAGTTATTGCATACCACCCTGCCTCCTTGGTACAGAATCGGCCGTCCTCTTTTATTAATGCTTTTGGGAATTGGGACATTGACTGTGGGGCGTTTGGGAGGAGGTGGAGCTGCAGAAGACAATCTATTGAACACGGTTGATCTGCGAGAGGAAGATGGCTGTGGGTTAAGGGGAGTGATGACTGTGCACATGGAGGCAGGGTGAGATGGGGCTCCGCAAAGCTCGCAGGAGAGTGAAGTACGGGCTGCGAAGATGCGGCAGTAAAGTTCGGCATCGAGGGAGCCCCAGTATGTCCCTTGGTTAAATTGTTGTAACGTCCTGCTGCTTGAGTAGTGAAGAGGACATGATAGTTATAAAAGCCGGTCCCTCCGAAACGGAAACGGCCATTTATTGTATGGCTAAGCTGCATGATGCCAAGGCTGTCAGGGATCTGGTATGGCAGTCTACTAGAAAAAGACCCAAATGCAGAATGATCACAGAATTGACATTTATTAATGAGACGAAAGCACAGTCAGGGTAGTGATGATCAAGGATAATCTTGACAGTGAGGCAGGGCAGACAACAGGGGAACAAGATGGCAGCTGAGATGGACCCAGGCAAGGTTGGGCTGTAGAGCCAGGGAGACGGAGCACCACCAGATAGGGCTTGATTCTTAGAGCCGTAGTTTAACCAGTCCAGTTAGATAGCCAGGTCCGGTGAGCAGCAGCCAGGGGAAATATCAGGGCACAGAACAGTGACAAACACAAGACACAGAACAAGACCACAAGAGAGAACAACAAACAGCAAAAACTCTGACTACCATCACTGAAAACTAGAAGAAAGGAAATCAAACTGCAGGGAGGAAATAATCAAAAGAAAGAACAAAAGGATACTAGGAATCAATAACTAAAATAAAAACTAGCAAAAACAATAAAAGAAAACAACCAAACTAAATACTTCAGAAAACTAGAGCAAAATAAAGTCAGGAAGTAGACTGGAGTAAAATAACAAAAACAAAGACAATCTAATAAACTTCAAAAAGAACTAAATGAAAAGCTAGACTGACTAGAGGAGAGTAATGAGGAAAAAGCACTATAACTACAACTAGCTGACTAACAATAACTTCCTTTACACAAGAAACAAATGCAACGAACCAGCAGAGAAGTGAGGGAAGGTGCACGCTATAAAAGGAACAGAGCACATGAGGATCAGGTGAACATAATCAAGTAAATGAGGACTAGTCTACGACTAAACAAGGGGGCGTGGTAACTAAAAATGAGGAGGCAGGACCAGGGGAGCACATGGCCAACACAAACAAAGACACAACCATGTGCTCAGGCACAAGACAAACAAAGAGACATTAAACAAAGACAAGACTGACAAGGCTGTCAGGGAAGGACCCTGACAAAGGCTGGTTTGTAGTTCTCTGGGCTGGCTGATATTAACGAGAGATGGCTGTAGAAGGTGGGCTAGATCTATGTAATTACCAGAAAGGATTTGCAGGCGTAAGGCTGGAGAGACGGGAGACGACCGGAGGACTGATGAAGCTGGCCGAGGAGGAGCTATTGCTGTGGCCAGGGTATAAGGGCTGCTGTTAAACGGTAGGTAGGTGAGGGAGGGAAAAAGGGATAGATTAGATGGAAAAGCAGAAGGAATAGAAGGAGGTTGAAAAGATCCGCTGGCAGGAATGATTCCGGGGTTCGCTGCATGGAGGACTTGGTTTGCTGCGTAAGATCCACTGATGGGGATGATTCCGGAGTTTGCTGCATGAGAAGCTTGGTTGGGTTAGTTAGAGAAGAACCAGAGGTAGCAGAAGCCGTAGTGCTGGTAACGGCTGAAGGAAGGGTAGAGGAATGGGTGGTGGGATGAAAGGATGAATAAGTGTTAGGATTTCGGGGTGCTTGTGAGCATAAGGATGAGAAAAAGGATGTAATTATCTGAGATAATTCGAAGGTGGAAGGAGCCATTGTGTGTGGCATTTGCGTTTGATTACGGCTGGGTGGCGCGCATGCGGCTTGCTGAGGCCGTTGACGAGGCTGTGTGGTGACGTCATGGGCAACGAAGAGAGGATTCCTTGAAGAAACCGGAAGATTTGAGGGTTCTGAAGTGGAAGGAGCTGGTGTTGGTGGTTTTTGCGTCTGATCGCCGCTAGATGGCGCGTGCTGAGGCCATTGACGAGTCTGGGCGATGACGTCACAAGTCACACTGGGCGGATTCCATGGGAATGCCGGAAGAGTTGAGCGTTCTGGGTTAACGTTTAGAGGAGTGTTTATAGATGCTGTGTAAAGTTGAAATAGTCGTGATTTATTAACCGTGCAGCTGAAATGTATGCCCTTATCCTTGAGAGCGCACTGGAGGCGAGCCACAGTCCATTGCTTAATGTTACTCTCCCGTCCGGGAGACTTGCCATAAGTGCGAGGACTGCCAGCGGATGGATGTTGGCTCTGTTGGTGAGATGAGCGATCACACCGGTATCCGTGCCTGTGGGATCTATGGCGATCACGGATAATAGATCTCGTGTACGGCGGAGAGCGCGATCGAGTCGGAGTTGGAGAAACCTCAGATAATGAACTTGTGTGAGAACGCTCTCTTGTCTGGGGAATTTGAACGGCGGAACGCAGCCGATGAGAAGGTTGGCTGCGTGAGGAATGGCTGTGTGAGGATTGTTGGGAAGGTTTCCAGGGTGGAGGAGACTTATTTCCAAACAGATTGTCATCTGAGCCAGAGGGGTTGATCTGCAGCTCGTGATCCATGGTGAGTGAATCCAATGAGAAACTGAGACGAACGGTTCAGTGAAGGTTGGTTCTGCATAAATAGTTGACGGGGAACAAGTTGATTGGTTGAGGCGTGGCCTTGCTCCTGAACTTTAGTTAACTTTTAACCTCATTTATACTGTCTTGTGTTCCCATGTGTATGTGAGATACTCCTATAGAGCAACAGAGGTCATTTCCTTGTTGTGGTAGTGGTCACTGGTCTTTCTGATTTCTGTGATTTTTATGACCAACAATCAAAAGTCACTGCAATGCATTTTAGTGGAGACAGTTTTACTGTATTATAAGTCGGCATGAATTGTACTCATGATGGAGCGCTGGTGGAGCGCTCTTGGAGCGAGTGAAAACCACGACGCTCCGACTTTTCAAAAATCCGCTCCTCCCTCCATTAAAAATCACACCGCTCCACTCAACGCTCCGCTCCCACTCCGCTCCGCTCACATACTCTGCTTCGGACTTACAACTGGTACACTTGCATTGCTGGACTGAAATGGATGGCCATTCTGTGGGATGGACTGAAAATACAATTCCAAAAGTATAGCATAGGTGAGCACCTTGGGTGAAGGACAGCAACAGGCAATGTAAAAGTTTTGTTGGAAACATGAATTTGTATCTTTAATCATCCTGAAAGAACCTCCAATTCACCATTAGCCAAATACTTAGTGGACTAAGAGACCAAGGATGAAAATTATCTTGTGGGAACAGCTTTTCTCACAGGCTCTTATAGATCATGGTGTAGCTTGTCCTGTATCCATAATGGCCTTTCCAAACCAACCAACAATGTAAATTGGAATGATCAGATGTTGTGGGATGACAGCACTATAAAAGCTTGTCAGTGAAGTTCAGTGGGTTTGCAAGGAATGAGAGTGTGTGCTTATAAGAGTGCCAATAGTATAGCTAATAGGAGACAGGTGGATTGTAATCATCTTATTGTAAATTGTGTCTGGTGAGAAATAGTCAGTACTCAGGTGATGGAGACCCCTGGTGTTGAGCAAGAGGAACCACAGAGGTTTATTTTCTTTTCTTTTATTTGTATTATTTTCTTTTTTTCTTTTTGGGCCCATCACCTGTTTTAGAAAATGTTGTCTGACCTTAGTTTAACTCACAATTAAAGATAAACACAATTTAATAACACTTTTACTTACTTTTCTTGTAACACAATAATTATTCAGATAATTCATAAGATTTCTTTTATTATTTATTGCTTTTTATTTAAATACAGTAATCATTCACAATTACAGTGGAGACAGTAAGTGGACATTTGAATTTAGCAACTTAATACACAAAGGGAAATCAGGTTGATAGTAGAGACTCCAAGGCCTGTGATGGGTATTTCGGACAAAGGAGACATGAAATTGTGGAGTGTTGGGAGGGCTTTAGGAACAACGTTGGGTACCACTGGTAGACTGATGTGTTACCTTAGAAGCCTGTTACATGAGGTACCTTCATACACAAATGCTGCCTGTTAAGTCATTGCCTGTTAGGGCCTAATGGGATGCAGCCATAGAAAATGAAGAAGTAAACTAAATACAAACTAAGAGTTCTCAAAATACAGCTGAACAGAATACACATAACATATATTTATCATAAAAGCCAGCCAAAAGCAATTTATACAATGTAAATTTTCCACTTGTTGCTATTTAATCCAAAATAGATTGTGCTTTACATATATTGCAATAGCTCATCGTATTAATGTCACATTTTAATGTATTTTCTAACATCAATTAATTTATAATAGACATTCACATATTTTAAAAAGGCAAAACCTTTCCATTCTTTATAAACATATGAAATGTTTGTCTTATATCTTTTGTTCTCCATCCATAGATTATTGGGTTAAAACAACTTGGAAACAGAATGTATATTATGCTCATAAATACACGGTTGCTTGATGAAACATTACTCCTGATTCTGTAAGACATAAATGCAATCAAGGCAGAAGTCAAACTAAGTGTCATAACAATAATGTGAGTAATGCAGGTATTTATGGCCTTTAAATGAGCCTTACCAGATCTAAACACAGAGGAAAAAATCACAACATAAGAAATAGTAATGAGAATAAAATCAGTAGTTGGGATAATGAAGACAGACAGAAGTCCTACAATGTTATTAACTGATGTATCACCACATGCTAACTGAACCAATGCCATGTGCTCACATAAGCAGTGATCAATAATATTGTTACAAAATGACAGTTTTCCTGCTAAAGAGACCATGGTGACCATCAGAAATCCATTTCTGAATAATGGTAGAAAAACAAATTTGGAAAAGTTAGCAATGTCCATGTATTTATGATAATGAAGAGGTCTGCATATTGCAAAGTAACGATCCAGTGCCATCCACAAAAGTAAAGTAGATTGAAATGCTCCAACAAAATGAATGCCAAACATTTGTATTAAACAACCAGTCAGAGAAATCCCACTCCAATTAAATAAAAAGCTTAGAAGCATGCTAGGTACAAAAAATACTGGCAAGATCAAGTCTAAAACTGCCATAACACCTATTAATACATACATAGGAGAATGTAGAGACTTTTGCGATTTGATTAAATATATAAGAATAGAATTTGCTGTTAATGCCAATGAAAACATCAGAAAGAAAGGGATAAATAAAAGGGGCCTCCATTCTCCTAGGCTGTAGAAACCATTCAGTTTAAAGTCTGTGAATGAAATATTTATTGCAGCAAGATCCTTCATGCTGAATAAAATCGTTTTTGCTCACACTGTGTTTTGTTTCAAATTATGTTGCTAAAACTGAGAAATTATAGTTGATCAAGTTTCCCTTTTACCAACATAAGGATACCCTGAAATCAAATACATATACACCATGGTGACAAATATAACCATGTGGCGTGACACAAAATAATTGTTTCTGTAGCAATCAAAAAACAAAAGATAACAAATTAAGTCAGTCAGATAAGATAACACAACTTAAGTTTGAAGCTTTCATTACACTCTGACATACATCATGAGCTCTAATTATACTGTCTTGTGTTCCCATGTGTCTGTGAGAGACTCCCATAGAGCAACAGAGCTCATTTCCTTGTTGTGGTAGTGGTCACTGGTCTTTCTGATTTCTGTGATTTTTATGACCAACAATCAAAAGTCACTGCAATGCATTTTAGTGGAGACAGTTTTACTGTATTATAATTGTGTTCCTTCAATAATTCATATCATGTTTTCACCCCCCTAGCTTGTCTTATAGTAGTGAGAATATCTGCAGGCCTAATCACAAGTAGGCCTGGAAACTATGGAAAACAGCAAATACATGGACAATCGGGTTCCCTAAAAAAAAAAAAAAAAAACTCAATATCTCTTACTCATTCCTTATTAGGCTGGACTGTTTACTTGGCTAGATTCATCTCAAGGGCCTTCTATGTTTCTGTTGCTATAACTATAGTCAGGGTCAAACTTATTTTCATCTCATTAAAAAACACACCAAATAGCACTCAAGGGACACAGGTCTAAGGTCTGAGTTGACCAAGAGAGACATTTGACATTATCAAGGGCCCAATTATCTTACACAAGTTAATTAGCTTTTGTTTCTCAGGATGGTGTATTACTTAAAACGTTTTTGTCTTTGTTTACTGTCTTAATGTTCATAGAGGAATACATTAGGATTAACAGTGGTCATGTTCTGGAAAATCTTAGGGCAAAACAGAACCTTGTTATCGACATTGTGACTAACCTTGCATCATGACCCAGTTTAGTGCCTAATTTACTAAAAATGTGTTGGTACCACACTAATTGTATTAAATATTAGAATCACAGGAAGACTTCTGATACTTAATTTCACAGCACGGGACATCTCAAATACTAATAATAATAATAAAAAAAAAACACTTGTACTTGGATCGCTGAGCTCTCAGGACATCTCTGCTATTTCTAGATTGACCAAGTCTTTGTACTACCAATCACCAATAGCAGCAGCCAAAAACCCTTTTGTATACCTATAACTGCTGTTCATTCTTAATTCAGTGTGCATTTTTGTTCTCTCTTCAGCCACATCACTTTAGAACTTATAACAAAGTAATGTTGAGTTGCTTCATTGGAAGCTTATTATATTACTGTACTAAAAGCTTACTATATTATGTGAGATATGTGATTACCTACATCCGATACAGCATTAATTCCTAAGCAAAATCTAATTTTCAGAATAAAACATTATTTTGAATGTCCACTGAGGAAATATTTTCGTAAATATCTTCATCGTACTATCCTTTCATCTGGTAAGAGGATTTCCAAGTATAGCATTGCTCCAGAAATTGTCTTAATATTGGAATATGCAAGGGTCTTGTGGTTAGTATTTACCATTGGAAAAAGTGTAACAAATAACTTGAATCACATGAGGCACCTCAGCAAATCAGCCTCTGGTCTCCTTCCCTGTGTACTGCCAAAGCAGCAGTGTTAGCATTAGCCATTACACTTTTTAGGTTGCAGTCCTGCCTTCCAGTGGCTTTGCTTGTTGAGCATGTTACTTAAAAAAAAGTAATTAGTTATAGTTACTAGTTACTTCTCACAAATATTAATTGCATTAGTAATTAAATTACATCATTATAGAAGTTAGTTATTACCAGGGAAAGTAACTATTGTGTTACTATTTTAAAACAAACACACTCACACACAAAAAAAAAAAAAAAAAGTTCAAATATGTCAAATAACTTAGATGCCCCCAATATTAAATACACTATATTGCCAAAGGGACTGGGACACCCCCTTCGAATGAAAAGGTTTGACTACTTTAAGATTTGTACTCATATAAATTACTAATGTTTAAGCATGTAATGATATTCTAGGGAATTGTGTGGTTCTAATTTTATAGCAACATTTTAGACAGATACCTTTCTATTCTAACACGACAATCCCTTTGTGTATAAGGCAAGGTTCACAGAGAAATTATTGATTCAGTCAGTGTGGAAGAACTTGACTGTTCTGCATTAAACCAAGTCTGAACACCTCTGGTGATTTTAAATGCAACCTTGAGACAAAAACTCCTCACCAAACACCAATGACTTGTTCATACACTATATGTGACCCTGGACCACAAAACCAGTCTTAAGTCGCTGGGGTATATTTGTAGCAATAGCCAAAAATACATAGTATGGGTCAAAATTATTGATTTTTCTTTATGTCAAAAATCATTAGGAAATTAAGTAATGATCATGTTCCATGAAGATTTTTGTAAAATTCCTACTGTAAACCTATCAAAATGTAATTTTTGATTAGTAATATGCATTGTTAAGAACTTCATTTGGACAACTTTAAAGGTGTTTTTCTAGTATTTTGATTTTTTGCACCCTTAGATTCCAGATTTTCAAATAGATGTATCTCGGCCAAATATTGTCCAATCCTAACAAACCATACATCAATAGAAAGCTTATTTATTGAGCTTTCATATGATGTATATATCTCAGTTTTGTAAAATTTAACCTTATGACTGGTTTTGTGGTCCAGGGTCACATATGGACAAAAGTATTGGGACACCCCCTTCTTTAGAACAGAAAAGCATAATTCATTTATTTAAAAATAAAATTGTATTTCCACCTCTCTTGCACCAGTTTCTAAAATGACTGTACCGTTATATACGGTCTGTCTTTTTTTTTTTTTTTTCGGTGACCGCTTTGTAATAATAATAATAATAATAATAATAACAATAATAATAAACAGGGTGCAAGTACCTAAGTTCACAGACATGTGACTAAAACAACCTGAATCTTAGTAAATAAATGCAGACATAAGAAATTTATGTATAGAAAGCTTAAAAAATGTCTACTTTTTAATGAAGTCATGTCGACAACAAATATTCTCCTAAAAAAATAATCCTTATGATACCAAAGCAAGCTCCAGTTTTTCCCATCTAAACTCATTGTCATTTTCAAATGTTAAACATCCATGTGAGATGCTCTGACATGTAGGTAAACGCCCATATCATCTCCGTAAACAAACGTGAACATTTAACAAGTTCATCTTGGCTACTTTTCGTTTATGGAAGAAGACGCGCTGAGAGGCATAAGCCAGAATTTACCTCAGAAGAAGAACTCAATGTGATGCTCAGCTTTGCAGGTTGTATGGCTGAAAAAGAGCCTACTCGGATGAAAACCCTTCAGTACGCTCAATTGTAGTAACTACACATTTTATTGCCAGTAACGGTACTGGCTTTGTTATTCGTTTGATTACTTATGTAAAAAAGTAATGTCGTTTATTTATCACCCTGTCATTTGAAATTGTCTTACAATGTGTTATTAAAAAAGAAAAATAACTGACCTCTCTGGTTGTTGTTTACTTATTTAGTATTAAAATAGTTCACAAGGACAAGGAACTATGAACACTGTCATATGACATCATGATGAAACATATTATGTCAATTTTGGGCTAAATTAGGCCTTTCTGTGTCTTTCTCCACCAAAAGCCTATGGAATTTATTGGAATAAGTTGTACAAGGGTTTCACTCCCATTCAGCCCCTGGTGTTCCTACAAAGCAAAATCCCCGGTGTTAATTTAACACTCTCAGTGTTAATTTGTGGACTCATATATACACTGCTTCAGTGTTAACTTCAACACTGCTTCAGTGGTAACTTTAACACTGAAGCCAGTGTTAAAGTTAATGAGATAATTAGGTGATTAACAAAGCGATGATTGATCATTATTGAAGACACCTGATGTTAATAAGCAGAATCACCAAAGGAGAAAACCAACATTTTTAAGCAACCATTATAGTGGTCAATGTTTGCATTAGTTAGGCTCTTGACCCGTAAATCTTCGATATTAGGTCTTATTTGGCTGCAATAACTGGGTTATAACAGCCAGATAAGCCAAGAGCAGAAATCATCAGGAGGCATTGACTGTGCTTGACATATTATCATATAGTGACTTGAGTATTTGAGATAGGATTTCCTTACAGACTACAAGAAACTGTGAACAAAAGAGCAATCAGTTTTGGCATAATCAGACAGATGAAAAGAGTTAATTTTAATTTAGACACACAGACATGAAGAATCATTGTGAGCATCACAACAACGGTGACCATCAAAAAGCGTGTTGTAGCCAATCAGAACTCATCCATGACTCCCATCATGCATTGCGGCATGAATAAACGATGAGAGTTCAGAGTTGATCTGTTTATCTGAATATGCCTTTGTCACCATTGTTGAGATTCATGGGCTGGTTCTTGATGTCTATGTGTGCCTACATGAAACACTTTTCTAAAACAGGTTGTAAAAAAATCTTTCCAAAACAGTATAGGAAGTGCTGGATCTTCTGTGGATTGTCAAGGCTATTACAATAAGTGAAAAAAAAACTAACAGATTAGACACGGTGATTCATGTCAAACAATGAATATGTTAAAACATAATCATCACCTGATGACATGAGCTTATGTCTGGTTGTTTTAAATCAAACACAGCAACAAACAAAATCTAGTATTAAAGATCTAAGGGTCAAGAGCCCAACTAATGCAAACACTGACCACTATAATGGTTGCTTAAAAATGTTGGTTTTCTCCTTTGGGGATTCTGCTTATTAACATCAGGTGTCTTCAATAATGATCAATCATCACTTTGTTAATCACCTAATTATCTCATTAACTTTAACACTGGCTTCAGTGTTGAAGTTAACACTGAAGCAGTGTATATATGAGTCCACAAATTAACACCGGGAGTGTTAAATTAACACCGGGGATTTTGCTGTGTAGGTGACCAATAACTTTACATACTGGTTTTGGAAAAAGTCTTTAGAATGAATGTAAAATTGTATGGAGTCTTTCACACAAATGGAAAAAGGAATGTATGAAAAAAAGGTACAGAGTGTCATGATAAATAAGAAGGATTCAAGCGCGAGTAAGTTAAACAGTTTATTTGACAAACAGAAGGTTTCACAGAGATGGTCAGACGAGCTGGTGTAAACGCCGATGGTGATGCTGGTAACGCAGGTAATCAATGGGCGACCAGGAGAAGTCAGGAGCAGCCAGCCGGAACAGATGAATCCCAGGGAGCGAATCCACATGAAACAGGGTCAGGAGAAAACACAGGGAGAGAACCAGGACCGACGAAACAAACCAATGATCTGACAACATGAGACAAACAGAGCAGGCATTAAATAGCTGCGCAAACGAGCGACAGCTGGAAACAATCAGCTCGTGAGCAGCAGCGGCCACGCCCACACACACACACACACACACACACACACACACACACACACACACACACACACACACACACACACACACACACAGGGAGAGACCAACACAGCAGCAAGATGAGAGAGAGTGAACCCATGAACCGTGACAGTACCTCTCCTCCTAGGAGCGCCTCCTGGCGCTCCCAGAAGAACCTACCCGTCGATTGTAATCATCGATAAGGGAGTGGTCCAATATGTCCCTAGCAGGCACCCAACTTCTCTCCTCCGGACCGTAACCTTCCCAGTCCACCAAGTACTGGAATCCTCGTCCCCTCCGCCTCGAGTCCAGAATACGGTTGACCGAATAGGTAGGTTCCCCATCTACGAGATGCGGCGGTGGGGGAACTGGGGCAGGCGGATTAATAGGAGAATAAAAAACGGGTTTAATTTTGGAGACATGAAAAACGGGATGAATTCTCCTGTATGCAGGAGGGAGTTTGAGGCGGACTGCCACTGGGCTAATGATTTTAGTGACAGGGAACGGGCCTATGAATTTGGGAGCAAGCTTATTACAAACGGATCGGAGAGGAATGTTCTTGGAGGAAAGCCACACTTTTTGACCAACGACGTAGACGGGAGGCCTAGACCGGTGGCGATCGGCTTTGGCCTTGGTGCGTGCTCCCACCTGGAGGAGAGTCTCTCTGGCTCTCTTCCAGGTGCGACGACACCTCTGGACGAAGGCGTGGGCAGAGGGGACCGCGACTTCGGATTCCAGACTGGGAAAAAGAGGTGGCTGGTACACTCGAACGGCGACAGGCCCGTAGACGAGACTGGCAACGAGTTATGCGCGTACTCAACCCATGAGAGTTGTTGGCTCCAGAAGGAAGGATTCTGTGAAACCAAACATCGTAACACCCTCTCAAGGTCCTGGTTGGCCCGCTTAGTCTGACCGTTGCTCTGAGGATGGAAACCAGAGGACAGACTAACACTTGCCCCCAGTAGATGGCAAAATTCCTTCCAGAATTTGGAAATGAACTGGGGACCCCTGTCAGAGACCACATCCTTCGGGAGGCCATGAACGCAAAAGATGTGGTCCACGACAGCTACCGCTGTCTCCTTAGCAGAAGGTAATTTAGGTAAGGGAATAAAATGGGCCGCCTTCGAGAACCGGTCCACTACGGTCAAAACAACCGTATTGCCCTGGGAGGGCCGTAACAAAATCGAGCGCGATATGGGACCAGGGTCTCGAAGGGACCGACAGCGGTTGGAGGAACCCCTCTGGGGGTCGGTTGGAAGTCTTAGAACGAGCGCAGACCGAGCAGGCCAAAACAAAACCTCGAGTGTCACGAGCCATAGAAGGCCACCAGAATCGCTGTTTAACGAGAAATAATGTTCAACTTACTCCTGGATGACAGGCCACGTTGGAACAATGAGCCCACTTGATAACGTCGGACCGAAGCCTCTCCGGCACAAATAAACGACCCGATGGGCAACCGACCGGGGACGTTATCCCTTCTAAGGCCGTGCGTACCTTAGTCTCCACCTCCCAAGTGAGTGTAGAAACAATAAGTTTCTCCGGAATGACGCACTCGGGAGTGGATGGACGTTCCGAATGGTCAAAAACGCGTGATAAGGCGTCGGGTTTGGTGTTCTTAGAACCCGGCCGGTACGAGATCGAAAAATCAAAGCGTCCGAAAAAAAGAGCCCATCGGGCCTGCCTGGAGTTAAGGCGTTTGGCAGACCTGATGTATTCGAGGTTCTTGTGATCGGTCCAAACGATAAAAGGCACCCCCGAGCCTTCTAACCAATGGCGCCATTCCTCCAATGCTAGCTTGACTGCCAACAACTCTCTGTTACCAATATCGTAATTACGTTCAGCGGGGGACAAACGATGAGAAAAAAGACGCGCAAGGGTGCATCCTATCATCCGCGGGAGTGCGCTGGGAGAGAACTGCACCTACCCCCACCTCCGACGCGTCGATCACTACCACAAACTGACGTGTGGGATCAGGGGCAACAAGAATGGGGGCCGAAACAAAGCGGCTCTTGAGGTTGGAAAATGCTGTCTCAGCAGCATCAGACCACCTGAACGTAGTCTTGGTAGAGGTCAAAGCTGTCAGAGGAGCGGCTAGTTGGCTGAAGTTGCGAATAAAACGCCGGTAGAAATTGGCGAACCCCAAAAACCTCTGCAGGGCCTTGCAGGAATCAGGGGTTGGCCAATCTACCACAGCCTTAACCTTGTCGGGATCCATGCGCACTCCCTCGGATGAGACGATAAACCCCAGAAAGGGAACCGACTGTGCATGGAACGCGCGCTTCTCCGCCTTGACGAAAAGCCCATTCTCTAGCAGCCTTTGGAGCACCCGCCTGACGTGCTGAACATGTTCCTGGAGAGAAGAAGAAAAAATCAATATGTCGTCCAGGTAGACATACAGAAATTGGTCGACCATGTCTCTCAGCACGTCATTGACGAGTGCCTGAAAGACCGCGGGGGAGTTGGACAAGCCGAAGGGCATGACCAGATATTCAAAGTGCCCCCTGGGGGTATTAAAGGTGGTCTTCCACTCATCCCCCTCCCTGATGCGGACCAAATGGTAGGCGTTGCGAAGATCCAGTTTCGTGAAGATAGACGCTCCCTGCAAGCGTTCGAAGGCCGAAGACATCAGCGGCAAAGGGTAAGTGTTCTTTACCGTGATGTTATTCAAACCTCGATAATCAATACATGGTCGCAGAGAGCCATCTTTCTTACCCACGAAAAAGAATCCCGCCCCGGCAGGAGAGGAGGAAGGGCGGATGATCCCGGCTGCCAGAGAATCAGAAATATATTTCTCCATGGCCTCCCTTTCAGGAGCAGAAAGCGAGTATAACTTGCCCTTAGGCGGAGACGTACCTGGCAGTAAGTCGATAGCACAGTCATAGGGACGATGTGGAGGAAGAGAAGCAGCTCTGGACTTACTGAACACTTCCTTCAGGTCGAGGTACTCCCGGGGCACGTTTGACAGGTCCACCGACTCATCCTGCAACAGAGAACAAGAAACAGACGGACAAGCAGACAAGAGACATTTAGCAAAACAGGATTCGCCCCAAGAGGAAACAGAATTAAGGCCCCAATCCACGGTGGGTCGATGGTGGACGAGCCAGGGGTGCCCAAGGACTATGGGAACCAGGGGGGACTCTGCGAGCAGGAAGGCAATCTCCTCCTTGTGGTTGCCAGAGGTTATCATGGTGAGAGAGCAGGTGGTGTGAGTAATGGGAGGAAGGGTTTGACCATTAAGAGCATTAACAGAAATGACAGTCTTAAGAGGAGTGGTAGGAATGCGTAGGGAGCGTGCAAGGTTCCAGTCCATAATATTACCCTCCGCTCCAGAGTCCACGAGGGCCTGACAGTGATGGGAACTGGCCGCCCATTGAAGTCTCACCGGGAGGAGAGTGGTGGATGAGGGTTTGTCCTGGGATAATCCGCCCGACAGTAACCTCCGTCCTACTGCCGGGCTTGGTCTTTTTACTGGACAGGTGTTGAGGAAATGTCCAGCGGTACCACAGTACAAACACAGACCTCTGGATCTACGACGTTCTCTCTCCTCCCGGGAGAGCCGAGCTCTACCCACCTGCATGGGTTCAGGCTCTTGAGGTGGGCTGACCGTATTAGCGATGCTGGAACCCTGTTCCAGCCAAGCAGATCCAGCACTGAGGTGGGTCAGTTGGTCGCGTCGTTGAAGTCTAGCATCCACCCGGAGGGCCAAGGAAATCAGTCCATCGAGATCAGGAGGAAGTTCCAGCGTGAAGATCTCCCGTTGAATACGGTCAGCCAACCCATGCAGGAAGATGTCCCACTGTGCCGCCTCATTCCATTTGCACTCGGCAGCCAGCGTCCGGAACTCGATGGAATAGTCCGAAACCGAGCGATTGCCTTGCTGTAGATTGGCTAACATGCTGGCTGCCTCGCGCCCGATGACGGCCCGATCGAATACCCGTCTCATCTCTTCGGAAAGGAGCTGGAACGAGGCACAACAGGGATGTTTATTCTCCCACACCACCGTTCCCCACTGAGCCGCACGGCCCGAGAGCAGAGTCAATACCAACGCCACTTTCGATTGTTCGGATGCGAAAGTGTTGGGCTGTAACGAGAAGAACATGGAACATTTGGTCAAAAAGGCTCTGCATAAATTGGGCTCACCCGCATAGAGTTCCGGAGTCAGCAGACGAGGCTCGTGATGAGACGTGGTGTTAACCACAGCGGGCGGAGGGGAAGGCGGTGGGGGTGGCGCAGCGGGCGATCTCAGGCGTTGTAACTGATTGGTGAGCTCGGATACCTGCGCTACCAGGTCCGGTGGCCAGCATCTGTTCGTCCTGCCGATCCATACGAGCGTTATTTGAAGCAAAAATGTCCTGCAGAGTCTGGGTACTCGCTGAATCCATTAGCTGGTCAGATCGTTCTGTCATGATAAATAAGAAGGATTCAAGCGCGAGTAAGTTAAACAGTTTATTTGACAAACAGAAGGTTTCACAGAGATGGTCAGACGAGCTGGTGTAAACGCCGATGGTGATGCTGGTAACGCAGGTAATCAATGGGCGACCAGGAGAAGTCAGCAGCAGCCAGCCGGAACAGATGAATCCCAGGGAGCGAATCCACATGAAACAGGGTCAGGAGAAAACACAGGGAGAGAACCAGGACCGACGAAACAAACCAATGATCTGACAACATGAGACAAACAGAGCAGGCATTAAATAGCTGCGCAAACGAGCGACAGCTGGAAACAATCAGCTCGTGAGCAGCAGCGGCCACGCCCACACACACACACACACACACACACACACACACACACACACACACACACACAGGGAGAGACCAACAGAGCAGCAAGATGAGAGAGTGAACCCATGAACCGTGACACAGAGAGCCTTAAAATTTTTTTGGGCCTTTCCTTTTTTTTTTTTTTTTTTTACGGCTGCCAGAAAGCCAAATTTCTGTGATCTTCTGACCCCTTGTTTCTAGATGTCACCTATTTGAGGCAGTTTGAGGATGGGACAGTTATATTAGTATTTAAATAAGTAACATGGAACTCCGGACACCGTCCCAGGACATCATGATGAAACATGCACTTACCGGCCACATTAAAATCTAAAATACAAGGAAAGAAAAAAATAGGAGGGAAGAAGGAGATGGATATGAAGGTATGAGATGAACAGACTGAGATCTTTATTTTCTTACTTTTTTTTCGATCAAAATTCAATTCACTATATTTACTGAAAACATGATTTGAACAAATATTAATCATGTTGTTGTTTATTGAAAAATACAAACATTATTTAGATCCTACGCTTTTATAATTTTTATTATTTATATATAAGCCGAGAGAAATAGTAATGTATTTATGTGTAGAAATCTTTGGGTGTCTCACCCGGCCACCACAATGGCCTGTCTCTCTGTGTGTAAAGACAATAATTGTAAACTACACTTTTGAATAAATTATATTGTCTTTAATGTGCATTTATTCATTTATAATATATTTTATAGATAGCTTTCCTCCCTCAACAACATCTTCTATCATATTAAGGTCACATTTTTATATGTATTATACTTTATACTGATTCATTTATAAAAGCCATTAATTTTTCTAAAGAAAAGACCTTTCGCTTTAGAAATTTCAGAAACACATGTCTTATTTATTTTGTTCTCCATCCATAGATTATTGGGTTAAAACAACTTGGAACACATAAGTACATGACACTTATAACTATACGGATGTTGGAAGAAATGTTGTTTCTTATTCTGTATGATTGAAAGGCAATCAAGCCAGAAATCAAAGCAACTAGTACAATTAAGTGGGTGATGCAGGTATTTAAGGCCTTCATGTGAGCTTTGCCAGATTTGAAAACAGAGGTAAAAATCACAACATAGGAAATCGTAATTAGAATAAAATCTGCAGTTGGCACAAGGAAAACAGTCAAAATTCCTACAATATTATTAATGGATATATCTCCACAGGCTAACTGAACCAATGCCATGTGCTCACAAAAACAGTCATCAATAACATTTGTTGCACAAAATGACAGTCTTCCAGCCAGAGAGACAATGGCAACAATCAGAAGTCCATTTCGGATTAATGGTGCATAAACAAACTTTAGAAAGTTACAGATCTCCTTGTATTTATGATAGTAAAGAGGTTTGCATATTGCAAAATAACGATCCAGTGCCATCCAAAAAAGCAAAGTAGTTTGAAATGTTCCAACAAAATGGAGGAAAAACATTTGTATCAAACAGCCAGTTAAAGATATCCCATTCCAGTTAAACAAAAAGTTCAGAAGCATGTTAGGTACAAAAAAATATAGGCAAGAGCAAGTCTACAACACCCATTAAACCTATTAGTATACACATAGGACAATGCAGAGACTTTTGGCTTATAATTAAATATATAAGAATGGAATTTGCTGTAATAGCTAAAAAAAAAAAAAAAAAAAAACAGAAAAGAAAGGGATAAATAAAAAAGGCCTCCATTCTCCTAGGCTGTAAAGACCATCAAATTTGAAGTCTGTGAATGAGATATTTTGTGCAGAAAAATTCTTCATGCTGAAAATTCCTTTTGCACACACAGTGTTCTGTTCAAGGAAATAACATAAAAAATAAGAAAATAAATAATAGTTATGTTTTCATTTCAGCCAAGACATTGTTTATATATAAATAGCAGAAATCAAGTCAAGTCACCTTTATTTATATAGCGCTTTTAACAATACAGATTGTGTCAAAGCAACTGCACAGTATTTAAACAGAACAATAGTGTGTAAGTAACGCATTATTGTAAATAATCAATTTTCAGTTAAAGGCAGTTCATCAATGAATTCAGTGATATCATCGTCAGTTCAGTTCAAATAGTATACGATATCGCTGGAAAGTGTCCCCAACTAAGCAAGCCAGAGGCGACAGCGGCAAGGAACCAAAACTCCACAGGAGACAGAAATGGAGAAAAAACCTTGGCAGAAACCAGGCTCAGTCGGGGGACCAGTTCTCCTCTGGCCAGACGAAACCAGCAGTTTGTACCAATGTCTGATTGTAGAGAACTCATCAGGTTCCTGTGGTGTAGCGCCGATGGCCGTCTAGGTTGGCGAGGTCTTTAGTGATGATCCGTCTCTGGAGCTCATCTGGTTGACATTCAGGGCTATTGAAGTCATCTCCAGGTGGTGATCCATGATCTAAGCTGGGTGCGGACTGGATCCGGGGGACTGCAGTGACCATTTGATCTGGATACAGGCTGGGTCTGGTGGCTACGGTGACCTCGTAATAAGAATGAAACACTAATATTAGCGTAGATGCCATTCTTTTTACGATGCAACGAGTGCATCAGATGTTATGGGAGGTGTTTTCGGTTCCGGCTGACCCAATTAATGCAGCCTAACAATCCTTTAACGGATTTGAATTATAAGAATGTGTTAATGTTTAATGTGTAAGCCAGGTTAAAGAGATGTGTCTTTAATCTAAATTTAAACTGAAAGAGTGCATCTGCCTCCCGAACAGTGTTAGGTAGATTGTTCCAGAGTTTAGGCGCTAGATAAGAAAATGATCTGCCACCGGCAGTTGATTTTGGTATTCTAGGTATTATCAAATTGCCAGAATTTTGAGAACGCAGAGGACGTGAGGGACTATAATGCGATAGAAGCTTGCTCAAGTATACTGAGGAGCTAAAGAAATAACAGAACTGTTCAGTATTTAAAGTCATTTCCATTTAATATTTTTCAGAATCTGTATTTAACACATTAAGGGGGAAAATCTGGCTCATTTAGTATACCTGTAGTAAGTATATTAGCATAGAATTAGTTTACCTTAATTGTGAAGTTTCTTGCTTTATTATACTGTTATGTACGTCTGACACTTTGACTCATATGACAGGCATAAAATGAATACATACTTGGATAACAGATATTATGTGAAATCTGCCCACATCACTCATTAGTCTGTCCTCACCCCATTACACTGCTGAATAGAAACCTTCAATGTTTTTTTTTTTTTTCCTAGATAAGACGTCTCGTCTGAGTGTAATGAAAGCTTGACACATATAATTGTTTAAATACACTGTCGTGTTCCCATGAGTCTGGGTGCTACTCCAATTTAACAACAGTTGATCTCCTTTTTGCTGTATCATAGGACTTCAGTTTTTGTGGGAGTGGTGACTGTTTAAGATTTTTAATGACCAGCAATCAAAGTTATTTAATTTCTTTTACTTTATTTGAATAACTTTATTTTAACCCAGTATCTATTACTGTATTTTAACATCAAATTCTCACCAGGGCTAAAATTATTGACAAAGTCGACAATAAAAAATCGTCAACGAGTATTTTTGTTATTGAATAGTCATTTGATCTCGATGACCTAATGTAAGGGCCTGCAATACCGGGGTTAGACCAATGTGATGCTCGCCGGATGGAGGGACAAGAAGAAAGTGTAAGGGAAAAAAATAATATAAAAATAAATAAAATGGACAGTAAAGAAGACAACTAGCAAACTATTCAGCCTACGTTGTGGCAAAGTACTTTGAAACAAATTTTTTTCAAATCTAGCTGAATAGACAGGAAAAAAATAAATAAACGGACAGTAGGGATAAGGCCTTAAATAATGGCGCAAATAACAGTTATTTGATAACTAAATTCAATTTTAAATGTCTTTTTTATAATTCTACTGCTCAAACTGTCACAGCAGATTTAGTTCAGTTTTGACATTAATAACTTACTTTTTGCAGCATCAGTCGCACGCTCACTCACAAGATTTCCTGGTTCTTGTAATTTCAGTTCACTTGAGACTCACTCTAAATGGATTATTTGAATAAGTGTGTTGTCAACTCGAGAACAGCTGCAATTAAACAATTCCAAATTGTGAATGAAACTTTTGCAAGTATTGCGTTAAGGTTACATCTTAATCATTAACAGACACCATTTTAAACAATCTAGCGTTACAAAGCTAAGCTTAATACTGACCCTCGCTTATAAAGCAGTATGGTGAGAAATGATTCGCGTAAACATGAACCCACTTAGATTGACAGCACTGAGGGAATGTGACAGCTGATCTGTTTACTTCTCACTCAGGGCGGGTCTATGCTAAAACACTGCTGTCTATCAACTACGGCAAGAGCGGCCTCTGTCGGTGTTATGCCATAACGACAGGTATCTGAGAACGGCTTGATATGAGAAGAGGCAAATTATTTTACTACATTTGGTTGCCAGTAATACTGTAAATTTTTACAAGTGCACTGTAAATGATTAACTACAGTTTTACTGTTAAAATTCAGCAATTTTTTGTGCATATACAAGCAACGATATATACATTATTTAAAGCTGCTCCTGTGAAATTGCAGCAATAGTTTGCAATTTTACAAGTGTACTGGAAATCATGAAATAACTTTTCACTGTAAAAATATTGTACTACTTTAATTTGTGTATTCTTTATTTGCAGTATTTATTTTCCAGATTGCTGAATAATAATGACTAGCAATTTAAACAATGTATTAACTGCATAAGCTTTAAACAATATTTAACTGCATAAAGTGTTGTATAGTATGAAACTCAGTGCACCTATTATTTAATAAAAACAAAAATAATAATAATTTGACACATCTTAATCTTGATAAACAGGTCCAATTTTATATGACAACTCTCTTATTTAATAACTCTCAAATTTGCATGAAAGAAATGTCATAGAACAGTGTATTTAGTATTATTCTGAATTCCAAAATAAATTGGGCATGAAAATATTTACTTGAAACATATTACCCTGCTAAATTTTAAGGTTAACCAATATTTAGCCAAAGTTTAACCAACATCAAGTTAACCAACATGGTGATAATTAAATGGTTCGAAATACCACAAAGACAGTGATGAATTTTCACAACTTCATGAACAATCCAACATGGCCAAACAACAAGGCCTCAAGTGAGTCCAACTAAACTTCTGATCAAAAAAGGACAACAGTTCAGCTCCAGATGCTGTTCCATCCCAGGATGCAAAGAGTGGCTAAAAAATATAGAAAAGAACAAAAAGGGCAATACATTAGATATTTTACAAAACAATGATACAGTCAAAGGCAGAGAGAGTGATGATTGTTACAGTTAGATCAGTATGATATTAAACAGTAAAACACTAAAATTGTGAAAAATTATTACAATTTTTAAGTTATTACAAGTTTTATATTTTACTATACTTTAAAATATAATTTATTTCTGAGATGCAAAGCTGAATGTTCAGCATCATTACACCAGTGTTGCATGATCTTTCAGAGATCATTCTCATTTATTATCAATATCCTGATTTATTTTCAATGTTGTCAGTGTATGTTTTGGAGCTTGTGATACTTTTTCAGGATTCTTTGATGAATAAGTTTCAAAGAACAGCAGTTATTTAAAATACACATTTTATCTAAAAATATAAATCTTTACAATCAATTTGAATGTAACTTACTTGTTGGATATAAGTAAAAATAATCACAAGTTATTAAAAATATTAAACCGCACAATTGCTTCTAACATTGATAATAAATCAGCATATACAATAATTTCTAAAGGATTATGTTACACTGGAGCAATTAGAGCACTAGAGAATTGATGCTGAAAAATCAGAAATAAATAACATTTTTAAGTATATTAAAACATTTTACATTTTAATATTTCACAACATTATAGTTTTTTTCTGTATTTTTGATCAATTAAATGCAGCCTTGATGAGCAGAAGATACTTATTTCAAAACATAAAACCTACTGATCACAAACTTTTGAACGCTAGTGTAGATAAAGGATAAAAGAACATAATAAAAGGAAAAAGATCTTGGTGTATGTGTCCTTACATGTCAGTAATTCCACTGAAAATCTTTCGCATTGCAAAGAAGACTGGTAACTTGGGCTCACTTTAACTGGTTTCCTCTGTGCCCTGTCGTTTTAGATGGGTCTTTGCCTTTCAACTTCTTTGTTTCTCTCTCAGGATAAATATCTACAAAACAGTCAAGAAGCAGACAATATGTAATTCACATTAGTTTTAGCTTTTGTGCATCTGAATTATTCTCCCTAAAAAAAACTCTCTCTTCTTGAGTTGAGAAACATATTCTATCATATCTACATGTAAAATGCAGGTACTCAGATTGTTAGAATGCAACTATTACCTTTGAATGAACTCCAAAGCTCCGTCTGTCTCCTCTTGATAAAGGTAGTCCAGAATATGTAATATCCCACATAGCAAACAGTCTTGGCCCAAATGTGGCC
Organism: Garra rufa; assembly: GCF_049309525.1. Taxonomy (NCBI): domain Eukaryota; kingdom Metazoa; phylum Chordata; class Actinopteri; order Cypriniformes; family Cyprinidae; genus Garra; species Garra rufa. Next base: position 35,978,776 of record NC_133374.1, read on the forward strand.
TCAAGCTGGCACTGCTGACCTCATGTAGGCAATGGCATGTTCCCTTTCAGCCAGAGCTGAGCCATGTGTGGCAATGATGGCACAACGTGGATCACGGCAAACAGTATGAGGGCCGGTTGTTGGTGGGAGGATTGTGGCCCAGATCAGTCCAGTCATCATGTGGCCCATATCAGGCTTGTGACATGACAGCATATTATGTGACCCATGATAAACTAGATAAACAAAATATTGCATGGTAATGGTTAAATGATCACAGAATATTCAGTGAAATGTAGGATTATTTAAATGTCTTTGAAATGGCAAGTCAAAACAGGATGAAACATTATCATTTAATAAGCATATCAGTAAATCAGTCAACTGCATTAAACTGAACTTAATCATAATTTAATTATATTTTATCTTATTCTCAGTACAAATAATCTTAAAATCCTTATATAGAGAGAGAGTTTACAATGGGGCACATAATTTTATAAATATGCTGTCATGCACAAGCATTAAATAAAATGATTATAAAGGTATTTTATTTTTATTCAAATCATAGATATCCATGTGATGCTTTGTGTGAGAAACGGATCCAAATTTAAACCATTCATCTGCAATATGTATCTCCCAGAGCCGTTGTTCTCTCCTTCCTCTGTAGCTATAGTAAAATTTGCCGTTAAGAAGTTTTACTACAAATTTTACGGCAGCAATATCAAACGCTCATTGGCTCTCGCCAGTTTTGTCATAGATTGCGACATGCCGTCTCTCCGGTGATGTGTGTTTTGAATGAGAAACGCGCGCATTTACGGAGTATTCGGGATGGTATTTTCAGCGTTTAACAACTGAAATTATGCCCTGCTCCTCACACTAAACTATATTCCGCCAGAGAGGACTGCGACATATCGTCATTTCAGTTCAAATAGTATATGATATCGCTGGAAAGTGTCCCCAACTAAGCAAGCCAGAGGCGACAGCGGCAAGGAACCAAAACTCCACAGGTGACAGAAATGGAGAAAAAAACCTTGGGAGAAACCAGGCTCAGTCGGGGGACCAGTTCTCCTCTGGCCAGACGAAACCAGCAGTTTGTACCAATGTCCAATTGTAGAGAACTCATCAGGTTCCTGTGGTGTAGCACCGATGGCGGTCTAGGTTGGCGAGGTCTTTAGTGATGATCCGTCTCTGGAGCTCATCTAGTTGACATCCACGGCTATTGAAGTCATCTCCAGGTGGTGATCCATGAACTAAGCTGGATGCGGACTGGATCCGGGGGACTGCAGTGACCATCTGATCCGGATACAGGCTGGGTCTGGTGGCTACGGTGACCTCGGAATAAGAATGAAACAGACTAATATTAGCGTAGATGCCATTCTTTTTACGATGCAACGAGTGCATCAGATGTTATGGGAGGTGTTTTCGGTTCCGGTTGACCTAATTAATGCAGCCTAACAATCCTTTAACGGATTTGAATTATAGGAATGTGTTAATGTTTTATGTGTAAGCCAGGTTAAAGAGATGTGTCTTTAATCTAGATTTAAACTGACAGAGTGTGTCTGCCTCCCGAACAGTGTTAGGTAGATTGTTCCAGAGTTTAGGCGCTAGATAAGAAAATGATCTGCCACCAGCAGTTGATTTTGATATTCTAGGTATTATCAAATTGCCAGAATTTTGAGAACGCAGCGGACGTGATGGACTATAATGCGATAGAAGCTCGCTCAAGTACTGAGGAGCTAAACCATTGAGGGCTTTATAAGTAATTAGCAAGATTTTAAAATCTATACAATGTTTTATAGGGAGCCAATGCAGTGCTGACAGAACCGGGCTAATATGGTCATACTTTCTAGTTCTAGTAAGAACTCTAGCTGCTGCATTTTGGACCAGCTGGAGTTTGTTTATTAAGCGTGCAGAACAACCATCCGATAAAGCATTACAATAATCTACCCTTGAGGTCATGAACGCATGAATTAATGTTTCAGCATTTGACATTGATAGCATAGGTCGTAATTTCGATATATTTTTAAGATGGAAAAATGCGGTTTTGCAAATGCTAGAAATGTGGCTTTCAAAGGAGAGATTGCTATCGAATAGGACGCCTAGGTTCCTAACTGATGACGACGAATTTACAGAGCAGCCATCTAGTATTAGACTGTGTTTTAGGTTATTACTTGTGGAGGTTTTAGGTCCAATAATTAACACCTTTGTTTTTTCAGGATTTAACAGTAAGAAGTTATTCACCATCCAGTTTTTAATATCAGCTATGCATTCTGTTAGTTTTTCGAATTGATATGTTTTGCCGGGCTGCGAAGCAATATAGAGCTGAGTATCATCAGCGTAACAATGAAAGCTAACACCATGTTTCCTGATAATATCTCCCAAGGGTAACATGTAAAGCGTAAAAAGTAATGGCCCTAGTACTGAGCCTTTAGGTACTCCATACTGCACTTGCGATTTAAATGATACCTCTTCATTTATTGCCACAAACTGATGACGGTCTGATAAGTACGATTCGAACCAAGCCAGTGCACTACCATTAATGCCTACATAATTTTCAAGTCTATTTAAGACTTGTCTATTTATAGACGGGCTTTAAAAGCTGCTAGAGCCGAGTACATCCACCAACTCATAGAAAAAAAACAAAACAATCCAAGGTTTTTATTTAACACAGTGGCTAGATTAACAAATAACCAAACACCTCCTGACCTGAATATTCCTGCACAGTTTAATAGTAATGTCTTTATGAATTTCTTTACTGATAAAATAGACAACATTAGAAATACAATAACTAATATAGATACTACAGCAACTGATACTTCAACATTAGTCATTACACCCGAAGAAAAACTGCAGTGCTTTACAACTATAGAACAGAAAGAATTAAATAAACTGATCACCACATCTAAAACAACATGCCTATTAGATCCTGTACCCACTAAATTACTAAAAGAGTTGTTACCTGTAGCAGAAGTACCGCTTCTTAATATTGTTAACTCATCGTTATCTTTAGATCATGTCCCAAAACCATTCAAACTGGCGATTATTAAACCTCTAATTAAGAAACCACAGCTAGACCCTAGTGAACTGGCAAATTACAGACCCCTTTCTAATCTTCCATTTATGTCTAAAATTCTAGGAAAAGTTGTGTCTGCTCAATTGTGCTCCTTCTTGCAAAATAATAATATCTTTGAAGAATTTCAGTCAGGTTTCAGGCCCCATCATAGCACAGAAACTGCACTTGTAAAAACCACAAATGACTTGCTACTTGCGTCAGATCAAGGCTGCATCTCATTGCTAGTTTTACTTGATCTTAGTGCTGCGTTCGACACTATAGATCATGAAATACTCAGATCGATTACAAAACTATACAGGTATTCAAGGGCAGGCTTTAAGATGGTTCAGATCATACCTGTCCGATCGCTATCACTTTGTTTATTTAAACGGGGAGTCATCACAGTTATCACCAGTAAAGTATGGAGTGCCACAAGGATCTGTCCTAGATCCTCTACTATTTTCAATTTACATTTTACCCCACGGTAATATTATTAGGAAATATGGGATTAGTTTCCATTGTTATGCTTTTGATACTCAACTATATATTTCAACAAGACCAGATGAAACTTCTAACTTAGCAAAGTTAACAGAGTGTGTTAAAAATGTGAAAGACTGGATGACCAATAATTTTCTACTGTTAAATTCAGATAAGACTGAGATATTACTTATTGGACCAAAAAACAGTACACAGAATCTCTTAAACTGCAACTTGCAACTAGACGGATATACTGTTATTTCCTCTACAGTCAAAAATCTGGGTGTTATTTTAGACAGCAACCTGTCTTTTGAAAATCATATTTCCTATGTTACAAAAACAGCATTCTTCCATCTTATAAACATTGCTAAGCTACGGAACATGTTACCTGTTTCTGATGCAGAAAGGTTAGTCCATGCATTCATGACGTCTAGACTGTACTATTGTAATGCACTACTAGGTGGTTGTCCTGCTTCTTCAATAAATAAGCTACAGGTAGTCCAAAATGCAGCTGCTAGAGTCCTTACCAGATCAAGAATATATGATCATATTACCCCAATTTTACAGTCTCTGCACTGGCTACCTATTAGGTTCCGTATCACTTACAAAATACTACTTCTTACCTATAAGGCCCTTAATGGTTTAGCTCCTGCATACCTAACTAGTCTCCTACTACGCTACAATCCCTCACGCTCCCTAAGGTCACAAAACTCTGGACTTTTAGTAGTACCTAGGATAACAAAGTCCACTAAAGGAGGGAGAGCCTTTTCTCATTTGGCTCCCAAACTCTGGAATAGCCTTCCTGATAACGTTCGGGGTTCAGACACACTCTCTATGTTTAAATCTAGATTAAAGACTCATCTCTTTAGCCAAGCATTCACATAATGAATCTCATAACATTGTACTTCAGTTACATCTGATCAAATGCACATTAATATTCTCCAGCTTGGGCTAAACACATAATTTTTGTTTGGTTGGAAGTTGGAACAGCAGCTACGCTAATTATTTCTCTATTTGTTTCTCTGTCTCTGCCACGGGATTTCCATCCCGTGGTAACTAGGATTTACACAAGATTCAGTCTGGATTCAGACGAAGAGATGATGCCAACCCCTCAGAGGACCGCAGATGATGCCAGCCTTGAAACAACATACAGCACTACATAATTTTCCTACAAGTTTGATTGCAACACATAATCATTGCAATTAGTGTTCATCATCTGTTTGATTACACAGTTACTGATTTTAACATTTATATCATATGTACATCGACTTAACATACAGTATTCACCACTAATAAGCTACTAAATATATTGTAGTAGCCTAAACTTTTGTACAGCTGCTTTGCAACGATTTGTATTGTGAAAAGCGCTATACAAATAAACTTGAATTGAAATTGAATTGAATTTAAAAAAAAATGTTGTGGTCAATAGTATCAAACGCAGCACTAAGATCCAGTAGCACTAATAGGGAGATGCAACCACGATCGGTTGACAAGAGCAGGTCATTTGTAACTCTAATAAGAGCAGTCTCAGTACTATGATATGGTCTAAAACCTGACTGGAAATCCTCACAGATACCATTTTTCTCTAAGAATGTCACACCCTCAGCACGTTCCCTCAGTCCCAATCACTGCACCACGCCCATCACCAGAGCTCTATCACCGTCACCTGCACCCGTAATCACCACTCCCTTTAAATACTCTCCCCAGACATTCACTCAGCGGCTGGTATCGAAGTTGCATAGATGTCTCTCTGTGGATCTTCTCCCCTTCCTGTTGTCTCTCCTGTGCTCCTCGTGGATTGCTCCGATGTTCTCCTGTGAAACACGTTAACCGTGTCAAAGGGAAGTGACTGTTGCTATCGCTACGATACTTATGAACTTGAACTCACCTGTTGTGTTGTGTTTGAAGATTCGACTACAGAGAACCTTATTCACCTGTTTGCACGTGTGTTGAACTGTGCACGTTTGTTAATAAATATCCTGAAAGATACTCACCTTCTTCCTTTGTGTGTGGTCGTGACAGGATACCAGCCCATCAAAAAAATTATTTCTTCAGCTCACTCATGGAGGCGAACGCAGCATTCAGCGGTGTCTCTCCCGAAGCATTAAAACTGTCGGACGCTGAGGACAGGCTATGGAACCTACGGCAAGGTGGGCGAACATTGGAGTGGTATGTGGAGGAATTCCTTGAGCTCTCCCATCGGGTAAGCTGGCCCGACTTCACTCTTGCTGTGGTGTTTCGTATGGGATTGGATGAGGAAACAATCCGATGCAACTCCCCCATATGTGATTTTTCCTTGATTGAACTAATCAACCTCACTCTTTATATAAATGGCTCTAGTATCGAGGTTAAAGAAATAAAGAGTGATAGTAAGTTTCCTCATCCAACCCATTACGAAACCCAGCCCGTCTTGCCGGCTTACCCCTCGCCTGGACCCCTCACATACCACGCCAATAGCTTCTCCCACCTTGCCAGCCTGGAGCCCGCGGCCAACCCTCCTACGTCGTGGCCAATCCTGATGGCCAGCGTGCTCGACCCACCGTTGAGGTCAGTGCGGGCGGCCATGCTAGCTCGCAAAATGGCCGACGTTCCGGTTTCCCCTGCCAAAATGGCCGATATTCCCCCAGTGACTGCGCCGCCAGAGCGCCCTCCAGTGACTGCGCCGCCAGAGCGCCCTCCAGTGACTGCGCCGCCAGAGCGCCCTCCAGTGACTGCGCCGCCAGAGCGCCCTCCAGTGACTGCGCCGCCAGAGCGCCCTCCAGTGACTGCGCCGCCAGAGCGCCCTCCAGTGACCGCTCGCCCAGAGCTAGCTCTTTCAGTGTCTCCGCTGGAGACGCCCAGCCCTCCTGAATCTCCGCTGGGATCGTCCAGCCGTCCAGAGCCCGCTCCTCAAGAGCGCCGTCCAGAGCCCGCTCCTCAAGAGCGCCGTCCAGAGCCCGCTCCTCAAGAGCACCGTCCAGAGCCCGCACCTCAAGAGCGCCGTCCAGAGCCCGCTCCTCAAGAGCGCCGTCCAGAGCCTCCGTTGGTGCAATCCAGCCTTCCAGAGCCTTCGCTGGTTCCGCCCAGCCGTCCTGAGCCCTCACTGGTTACGTCCAGCCTTCCAGAGCCTCAGCTGGTCCCGTCCAGCCTTCCAGAGCCTCAGCTGGTCCCGTCCAGCCTTCCAGAGCCTCAGCTGGTCCCGTCCAGCGGTCCAGAGCCTCAGCTGGTCCCGTCCAACCGTCCAGAGCCTCCGCTGGCCCAGGCCAGCCTTTCAGAGCCTCCACTGGTCCTGTCCAGCCTCTCAGAGCCCACTCCGCCAAACGGTCCTGCCAAACCCCTGAATTCCCCAAAGAAAATTTTGGGGGGGCGCCATATACTCCAGGCCAACGTGACCGGGCCGAGGAATGAGGCCAAGGCCATGGGGGCTGTCCGGCCATGGCCGCCTGACCTACCAAGGCCACCGGAACTGCCTGTCCGGCCGTGGCCGCCTGACCTACCAAGACCACCTGAACTGCCTATCCGGCCATGGCCGCCTGACCTACCAAGACCACCTGAACTGCCTATCCGGCCATGGCCGCCTGACCTACCAAGACCGCCGGAACTGCCTGTCCGGCCATGGCCGCCTGACCTACCAAGGCCGCCGGAACTGCCTGTCCGGCCGTGGCCGCCGGACCCGCCATGGCTTCCTGTTCCGCCCTGGAGGCCTTCCCAACCCAACAAGGTCCTGCCCCGGAACGGCCTCCAGGGCGCCCGCCCCCCCTCCCTGGTGTTTCCATCACGGCGCGAGACGCGCCTACCGGGAGGGGGAGATAATGTCACACCCTCAGCACGTTCCCTCAGTCCCAATCACTGCACCACGCCCATCACCAGAGCTCTATCACCGTCACCTGCACCCGTAATCACCACTCCCTTTAAATACTCTCCCCAGACATTCACTCAGCGGCTGGTATCGAAGTTGCATAGATGTCTCTCTGTGGATCTTCTCCCCTTCCTGTTGTCTCTCCTGTGCTCCTCGTGGATTGCTCCGATGTTCTCCTGTGAAACACGTTAACCGTGTCAAAGGGAAGTGACTGTTGCTATCGCTACGATACTTATGAACTTGAACTCACCTGTTGTGTTGTGTTTGAAGATTCGACTACAGAGAACCTTATTCACCTGTTTGCACGTGTGTTGAACTGTGCACGTTTGTTAATAAATATCCTGAAAGATACTCACCTTCTTCCTTTGTGTGTGGTCGTGACAAAGAAGGAGCATAATTGTGAGGATACTACCTTTTCTAGTATCTTTGACAGAAAAGGGAGATTCGAAATTGGTCTGTAGTTAATTAATTCAGTGGGGTCAAGTTGTGTTTTTTTAATGAGTGGCTTAATAACAGCCAGTTTGAAGGTTTTGGGGACATATCCTAATGATAGTGACGAATTAATAATATTCAGAAGAGGATCTATGACTTCTGGAAGTACCTCCTTTAGTAGCTTAGATGGAATAGGGTCTAACATGCATGTTGTAGGTTTAGATGATTTAACAATTTTATACAATTCTTCCTCTCCTATAATAGAGATTGAGTGGAATTGTTCCTCAGGAGATCTACAACGCATTATCTGATGCGATACTGTAGCGGGCGGCTGTATGGTTACAATTTTATCTCTAGTGTCTATCTTGGAGGTAAAGTACTTCATAAAGTCATTACTGCTGTGCTGTTGGGAAATGTCTGCACCTGTTTCTGCTATATTTTTCATTAATTTAACCACAGTATTGAACAAATACCTAGGGTTATGTTTGTTTTCTTCTAAGAGAGACGAAAAGTAATCCGATCTGGCAGTTTTTAATGCTTTTCTATAAGATAAGTTGCATTCACGCCAAGCAGTACGAAAAACCTCTAGTTTTGTTTTCCTCAAGCTGCGTTCCATTTTTCGTGCTTTTCTCTTTAGGGCGCGAGTGTGATCGTTATACCACGGTGTTACACTGTTCTAAAGTGCTAGAAAAGAGAGATTCCATAGGTTCTATTACATCATCAAGTTTTTCTGAGCTATTGGATATGCTGAGGAATTCAGATAAGTCAGGAAGATTACTTACAAAGCAGTCTTTTGTAGTAGAAGTGATGGTTCTACCGTACTTGTAGCAAGGAGTTGAATTTACAGTTTTAGCTATCTGGAGTATACAAGAGACTAGATAATGATCTGAGATATCATCGCTTTGCTGCAGAATTTCAACACCATTAACATCAATTCCATGTGACAGTATTAAATCTAGAGTATGATTTCGGCAATGAGTAGGAACTGACACGTGTTGTCTAACCCCAATAGAGTTCAAAATATCTATAAATGCTGTTCCTAGTGCATCTTTTTCATTATCAACATGGATGTTAAAATCACCCACTATTAAGACTTTATCTGCGGCCAACACCAACTCGGATAGAAAATCAGCAAATTCTTTAATAAAGTCTGTATGGTGCCCTGGTGGCCTGTAAACAGTAGCCAGTACAAACGTCACGGCGGATTTATCATTAGCACTTGTTTCTCTGGATAATGCTATATGAAGCACCATTACTTCAAACGAGTTATATTTGAAGCCCTTTCTCTGAAAGACATTGAGAATATTGCTATAAATAGTAGAAACACCTCCCCCTTTACCTTTTAGACGCGGTACATGTTTGTAACAGTAATCTTGGGGGGTGGACTCATTTAACATAATGTAATCGTCTGGTTTTAGCCAGGTTTCTGTCAAACAGAGCATATCTAGCTTATGATCAGTGATCATATCATTTACACAAAGTGCTTTCGTAGAAAGGGCCCTGATATTCAATAAGCCAAGCTTTATCAATTGTTTCTCTGTATTATATATATTTTTTATTTGTTGAACATTAATTAAATTGTTAGTCTTGATTTGATTCAGGCGTTTTTTTGTATTTTCTTTCTCGGGGAACAGACACAGTCTCTATAGTGTGATATCTAGGTGAAAGGGTCTCTATGTGCTGAAAATTAACTGATTTCTGTGACGTGAGGCGGCTAGCAGACGGTCGGTTTAGCCAGTCTGTCTGCTTCCTGACCTGGGCCCCAGTTAGTCAAGTGCAAACTCTAAGACTATGTGCCATATTTCTAGATAGGAGAGATGCTCCACATTCGGAGGGATGAAGACCGTCTCTTTTCAACAGGTCAGGTCTGCCCCAGAAACTCGTCCAATTGTCTATGAAACCTATGTTATTTCGTGGGCACCACTTTGACATCCAGCCATTGAGTGACCACAGTCTACTGTGTATCTCGTCACCACGGAAAGCAGGGAGGGGACCAGAGCATATTACAGTGTCTGACATCGTACTTGCAAGTTCACACACCTCTTTAACATTATTTTTATTATTCTCCGACTGGCGAAGTCGAACATCATTAGTGCCGACGTGAATAACAATCTTACTGAATTTACGTTTAGCATTAGCCAGCACTTTTAAATTTGCCAAGATGTCAGGCGCTCTGGCTCCCGGTAAACACTGGACTATGGTGGCTGGAGTCTCTATTTTCACGTTCCGTACAATAGAATCGCCAATTACTAGAGCACTTTCATCAGGTTTCTCAGTGGGTGCTTCACTGAGTGGGGAGAACCTGTTTGATGTTCTGATCGGAACGGAAGAGCGGTGTTTTGACCCGCGACTATGCCGTCTCACAGTCACCCAGTTGCCCTGCTGCACGGGCGTTGTTACCGGAACCGAGCAATGTACAGGGCTTTCTGAGCTAGTCGCATCCAAAACCGTATCTAAGGCCCTCACATTCGTACTATCCTCTATTAAAGTTTGGATGCGTGACTCTAGTTCTAAAATCTTCTCTGTCAGCCTGACTATATTCCTGCATTTATCACATGTATAAGGCTCACTGCTGACAGAGATAGATAAGCTATACATGTGGCAAGCAGTGCAGACAACAATTGTAGGAGAAGAAGCCATTACTCACCGTGATTGTGGAATGATTCCAACTTACCACTGTTGTTGTTCGAATTCCTGAAAAAACGGAACGGAACTGGCTAAAGGAGTACTAACGATATTAAACACGAGAGAAAAACGTGAATGGAACGCAGATGACAAGCTAACCGGCTAACGCAATGCTAAAGATAGTAAACAAGAGTTAAAAGCGTGAATGGAGTGTGAGTGGAAAGTTAACTGGCTAATGGAATGCTAACGTGCTGCACTCGTGATTATAGAATAAGGCGAACGATGAAATTAGTCAGATTAGTTTGATGGATAAGATCAGAAATCAAGTTAAGCTATATCTATCAATTTAAAACGGCAGAATTAACAATAAGATAGAGAATCCAACAGAAAACCGAAGCTGCAGGGAGTGAATAACAAACGTGTGTCTGTTACGTTTCTCTAATAGATTGTATACTTTATACACTCTGGTTAATTTTTTATTTATAAATAAGTAACATTTTTAATGCAATACATTTTTTTTATTGCAAAGTTAAATGATTTGTGAATTTAAAGGCTGATTCTATTCAGTTTAATGTACTTTATTGTCAAAGTTTGTGTGTACATTAAAACATAAAACTGAAAATGAATAATGGTGAATATAGTAATACACAATGCAGTGATATCAAATATTAAGATTCTGTATTGGGTCTGGGTTTTATAAGGCTCAGGTGTGGCCCAGATTTGGGGATTCTGGTATACTTAAGGCTGAGGAGCTGGGCCAGTTAAGGGTGATTAACTGGCTAAGATTCGGGCCGGTTATGGCCCATGTGTGGCCCTTGTCTTTTATCCAGTTTTGGACCACTTCAGGGCCGTCATTCTTTGCGGTACTTGGGCCGAGGGAAATGTAGTTGTGTGGCCCGGAGCTGGATCAGAAAACATTTGCTATGTGGGATGCTGTCAAACAGGCCAGACAGGAAGATAGGCTGGATTAACTCATTCTTCAAATCAAAGTTAGCAAAAAGCATGTAGGGTTTTGTTACATTTAAATATTTAGCTCAAAGGGAATCAAATGATTCAATAAGGAATTTGAACAGAGTCGCTGTTTTACAGCTGTTTAGAGTCGACTCGCGATTCCTGGAACTAGCCGTACAACATCACTCTGCAATGGATATTATTATCCAGAATATAGTGTTAACACTATATATCAGCACAGTAGCAAAATCGACAGTTTAAGACATTAACTTGTAAGCACAAAACACAAAATATTTATCTTTTCTAATAAAAATACGATTTATTGGATAAACCTAAAACATACAAACTAGTCTAACACATAAACACACGCGTTCACACAGGTTGCAGAAAGAGAAAGTGCGGAAGGAATGAGTTTAAAGGAATGAGAATATGAAGTCCCAAGTTTATAGCAATATGTGCAATTGCTAAGACCTGAACAACCATCAATCACTTGCATTAACCCTCGTATTGAGTCTCTCAATGAGATTATTTAACTTTATATAAAATGCACCAGTTCAGCTAGAATCTGGAGGCTGTACTTGCGTTGCCTTTGTGTTGAGGGAATTCCTTTCGTAGCGTCGTTCCAGATAGGGGTTTCCCGAGGTTGTTGATTGGTTGGAAGTTCGATGGTCATTCGATGTGAATTCTTGGGCGTTGGCTGATGATGCGGAGTTGTGCGCTGGTTAAAGTTCAGGTGGACAAATACGTTTGGGTCACGACTTGCGGCAAACTTAACTAGAACACGAGACTCTCAACGGAAAGAAATAAAAGAATTAAAGTAAACGACAGAAGTGTAATGATCTCCTCATGTTTCCTTTAGAGGAGACGGCTGGCATGCAGGCCAGGCAGCGTTGAAACGCGGCGGCGCGAAGCACGCGAAGAGTGAAGAGAGTAAGAGTGTAAAGAGAGAGATTTGAGGGTGTCCTGAGTTTTTAAACTCAGCTTTTGGACACATCCCAAATGGTGTCTTGACCAATTAAAACAATGTCCTAACTAGGTTGCTGTTAGTTTCCCCTCCCAAACCATAAATCACAATGTTATCTTATCAGTCCCTTGGGTCCCAACTTTCCCGCTCTTGGCAAAGTTAAATTTGGACATGATTTCGATAACAAGACTAACATACATTTTACAAAGAATTGAATTACAGAAACATTTAGAGAATGGAATTTCGAGCTCGAGCATACCAAACACAAATATAAACCATTAAGCTATTCAATAGTTATTAAAAAGGACATACACAATAAGTGATTAAAACATAATAGGCAAATGTATGGGTTACAAAGAGGATAGGAAGTTATGCATGGAAAAGATGAGTTGCTCATAAGTTCTTTAGCATAATTTTGGGTGCATATCTAAATGTAAAGGCAGTTTTATGCCATTTTGGGAATGTGATGGCACGTTCTCTGTGAGGAACAAAAGGTAAGGGAAGAATTCTCAGTGTCCTGGAATCTCGGTGGGGGAGGCAACCAAGCACAAACTCTACTAGTGATTTTCCTTATGTGATGTTCATGATGTGCATTTGACCAATAATCTTGGTAACTTGCCCCAATGTTGACAATCTTCTTCCTTGGGATGATAAACAAGCGTCCTTTTGTATTAATGTTGCAAGTTCTGAGTTGGTTAGGTTTGCTTCAAGCTGGTATAGCGCCAGGGTGTCAAATGACAAATTTTACGACTGGAGTCTTGTCATGCTGGGCCTCTTGTGGAATTTGAGTCTGTAGAAGTGTTTTAACTTCTAATTGAATCTTCTGAATTGTCTGATTCGCGCTGAGACGCTACATAATTCCCCCCTTCGCTAGGCGAGGTGTTGCTGGCTGAAGACCTCGACGAGCGCTGGAGAAACAAAAGCAGAAGAAGCAGACACAAAAACAGCAGACAACAAGACAACACTTCCAGGACAGTCACTGTACTGGTGCAGGGCATTACGTTATTTGGGTATATGTAGTACCTGGAAAATGGTCGAGTTCACATAGAAATTTGAGTTGTTCAAATTTGTTTTCATAAAATAATTATTTGATCAAATTTTGTGATTTAAATTTGTTTGTTTCTTCTAGGTTTTAAATTTAGAGACGTTCACATTAGTTTCTGGTGACATCATTTGTGGTAAAATGATTTGACCTCTCTTGCGTTGAGCTCTCTGGCTCCTATTCAGTAGAGAGTGGCTTGCGGATATTAGGTGTGGCGAGTCAATCCTAATATCAGACATTTTTCCCCCATGTAGGGTGGCTACGAGTTTCGTCTGCTAAAGCAAGAGGGAAAGGAAAGGGATAGGTAAGAGGAAAAACAAACAAACAAAACAATGCAAAATAACTGCAGGTTTTCCTAGCCTGGGTTGCAACTACTGTTGAGCTAGGATGTCAGGTGCAGCTAAGGTGTCATGTACCTTAACATAGTGTCAGGTGTGGTGAGGACAGTTGCATGTTCCTCCGTGGTTAAACTATGTTAAGCTAAGATTTGGGTATCCTACTTGTGGGAAGAATATGTTTGCCGAATGTGTTATCAGTAGGTGTGGTTACCTCTGGGTGTAAGTAATGTTGTGAGTGTTAATTGTGTAGTGTATGTATGGTCAGATCTGTTTCAGTCTGTTTTGGCTCCCCCCTTTTCTTGTATGTCAGTAAAGACTGGCTCTCTGCATCCTTGTCTTGGATGAGGGTGTGTCCAGATGGGGGTCAGTCCAGCTAGTCAGGAAGTTCTTTAGCATACAGTTGGACGTAGTTTGGCATGGATGTGTGAAGCTGGGGTGCAAACTTTGTCTCCTATGTTGCATTCCACATGTGATGCCTTCTGGTTGTGGCAGACTTTCTGACGTTCTGTGCTTTGGTGGTTGCTGTTGCACAGACATGAATGTGGTTCTTGAAGTTGAAGCTCATTTGACAGTTTCTTTGAAAGTGATGGGTAACTGAGGTGATGTTCTTTGGTACCTCAGAGTTTACGTCAGCGGTTGGCCGTGAGAGACTTGCTCGTTCTGGGTGGTTGTTGAACAGGTGCTTGTCATCCCTGATATTGTGGGTTATCAGGTGATCATCGGCCTTCTGTCGCTGGTCACAGTGAGCATGACTTCTGTTTCTAGTCATTCATGGTTAGCTGGTTTTCAAGGAACTCTTTCAGTTGTTTCATGACTTGTTCCATGTCTTCTGAGGGTGAACAGTCTTGTTCTTGTGCAGACTTAGCACGGTGGATGTCTGAATGGTGCTGATGTGGGTTTTGTCTTTGCTTACCCACTCTAGTTGCTGTTGGACAAGCCGGTCGGTTGGCTTTGCACGTCCAGTTAGGTTTCCAGCTGATTCTTTTTTTTGGGTTCCTTGAGAAGCGTAGCTGGTCCCATGGCTTTTCCCAGCGGTTGTGCTGATAGCTGTTGTGGACATGGGGCTCACGTTCTCTTTGCTCTTGATAGAAGACTCGGGTGTTGTCCAGTGCAAGGCTTGAGTCTTGGTTGTCAGAGTTCAAGAGTGTGGAGGTTTTGTTACCTTTCTTTGAGGCCATCTTTTGCTTGGTGTAGGCCTTCTGTGTTAGATCGCGCAACTGTTGGATGGTCATGGAGCGCGGACAGGCCATGACGCCAAGATGACGACTGACTCCAGGGTGCAGATTTTTCAGGAAGAGGCTTTTGAAGTTCACCTCTTCTTCAAGGTCAGGTTAGTTGTGTGCACCAAAGTAGGCTTTTCGGAGTCGGTTGTAGTAGGCTTGTGGCGTCTCTTGTCGATCTTGTTTGGTCTCCAAGGCAGTTAACAGTCCATATTCAGACTCAGGGTCTGTAAACTCTTTGATCAGGACCTCACGAAGTAGCTGGTAGTTCCACTTTGTGTAACTGAGTTGTTGATCTATGAAGTTTTGTACCTCGACACTTGACGTGGCTCTTAGGAGGTACAACCTGTCTCTGTCAGTCACATGAGGTCTCATTTCTAAATAAAAATCAATATCTTGAAGGTGGGCCTGGATGTCGTGGCCCTCTTTGGAGTTCGGGTTGAACTTGCTGATGTTTTTAGACAGCTTGTTGAGGTCTTTGATGGTCAACCCGTGTGCAGCTCCAAGGTCTGCTTGGATGGGGTCTCTGCTTTCAGTGACAGGAAAGAGTTGTGTGGCGAAGGCCAGTGAGGTTTTGGGTAGTGGCCCTTCGCTTCTTTCGTTGGATGCCAGTTCTTGGATGTGAGACTCAGCTTTGCTTGACAGTGGTGAGGCTGAGATATGCTTTTCTCTATTTGGCTCTTGTTTCAGCTCATAAGCATATTTTAACTCTTTTCTGACCATGTAGAGCTCATCGTTGGCATCATCTAGATGTTGGGTCAGATTGTCTATTTCAGTGCTGTACCTTTCAAGTTGGTTTTCTAAGGCACTGATTTCAGCATTCTTGTTGCTGATGTCGTTCTTGGCTTTCTCTAGTAGCTGTTCGGCATACTGGAGTCTGTTTACCAGGTCTCTCTGGACAGCCTTCGCTTGTTGTTGGTCAAGTTGAGCTGCTTCCAGGGCTGCTTGGAGCTTCTTAACTTGTTCCGTTGTTTCCTGCTCCCTCTCGTTGGGTGCTTTGGGTTGATCTTGAACTTTCACTTCCAGCTTGTCTATGCTGCGTTGAGCACGTGACAGCTCCTCTTGAAGGTGGGTGATGTGCTTGTCGCTCAGTTTCAGCTGGGATGTGAAGGCATAGCTTAGGGAGCTGGTGATTTTGACTAGCTCCTCGTGGTTGTTGTTTTGGCTTGAATCTTGTGTCAGGAACCTTCTCAGGATTAGGATTATTATTAAGAATAATAATAGTTCAGAATTCTTGGGGGTGAGGCTGTCTGTCATGCCTCTCAGCCAAGTGTTCACATCTTCCCCGTGGGCAAGGGGGTCTGCAGTCTGCGGCATGCTGGCACACTGAGGAGAAGGGAGACTGACACAGATCTGTGTGAGGTAGAAGCCTATGTGTGGTGGGACAACTAAGTGTTGTGTCAGTGGTTGTGAACCCCTAATGAAATGTGGTGATGATAGTGTTGGTCTCAGGGTGTCTAGGTAGACTAGGGATGTGAAGACTTCACCACTCTAATGAGGAAGAGGAAAAAAGAGACAAAGGTGAAAACAAGTCAGTGAAATAAAACAATTCCCTTTCCCAATGGGAGGAATTTTACTTAGATTTTGTAAAAAGGTAAACAATATTATTATATCTCTGTTCGAGACGTGAGAATCTAATAATAATGCTGGTATCTCTTTTCATAGTCTGACAGGATTGACACCAAAACACCTTAGAGTTGGACCGCTTACCAAGGAGGCTTCGAAAGCGACGGGTGTTCAACACTTATCTCTAATAATTGATCTCAGTATGGGATGAGATGCAAAAATTTGGAATGCGTTTTCAAATTCAGGGAGGTTAGGAAGAACGAAGGAGGGTTTGATTACAATCAGATTCATAAGGATGATTACTGTTCTTTGACAAGATTTTTCATTTCATTCACTTAGAATCGATTTATGGTTCTTACAGGTCCCTGCAAATGTGAGGAGTAAAGAAGGAAGAAAGCAGGAGAGACTTGGGTAGAAGGGAAGGGAAGGAGACTCAGTAAATTGAGTGGATCGGGTCCACTCACAGGCTGCGTGGCTGTTATACCCAACTACGAGTAGAGCGTTGTTTATAGTTGCTGCACAACTAATAAAATAACAATAAAATTTGAGTGAAAGAGAGTTGTCTTTCTAATTTATTTGAACTCGTAGTGAGGGATAACAGTGTCTCCTATTAAAGCTCAGGTGTGTCGTTCCCAAGCTAGGATACAAGGAGGTAAAGGAGAAAGGTAAAGTAGAATGAAATTAAAAGTAATAAATGGCAAAATAATCAAAATGAAATTAAGTGCAGGAGGAAAAAAAAAAAAAAAAAAAAAAAAAAAAAAAAAAAAATGGAGGTTAATTGTATAACCAAGAAAGGAAGAAATAGGGGTAAAAACGCAATGAAGTAATGAGTAAGTGTGATTCTGAATAGAATCTGTTGATAGGGGTAACAAATCAATTAGGTAAAACAAGTTAACCTTAACTTTCAAAGTTCAAGGCTTATTAGTACCTAAAATGATTGACCTAAAAGAGAGAATACTAGAAATAATGATCATATGAAATGACCAGATGAGGAAATTCGAATGATTCCAAATAAATTTAATGTTTGAATTAAATTTGAATTTGCCACAATTAATAATTGTGAAGTAATATTCCCCTTTCTAGTAAAATGCATATAAAGTGGTAAAGTTAGAAAATTGAGAAATAGGACAGAAAAATAGACCAACAGGTGCATTAGTTCAGAGGTTTAAAGGGTTAAATCACTTTAGCTTTGCCCACACACACTTTATTCAACCACTGGATGTTAATGCTAACTGCTAACCTTTGAGGCTAATCTTTAGCATAGACTTCAATGTAAACACAACAGTTTCATTAGCTTAGCAACACCGTAGAGTTTGTTTATAATATGACGTCAATGTGCTGCGCTTGCGCAGTTCAGAGTTGCTCCGGAAGTAGGTTAAGACTTCCGTGTCACGATCGTAACTACGGCAACCAAAACAAACAATAGTGGATTAAGCGCCTGAAACTTTACATTGCAAGTACAGTTAAGCATGTTACATGAAATGGCGGCGCATTTCAACACTGTACAAATAACAAACACCACTTCTAGTTGGTTTTGCGATGTGGTGCTTTAAACTCTTCGTTCAGAGTTGGATGTAAACTTTATTTAAGTGGCAGCTTGGCGCTGCAAATGAGGAACAACAATGATAACGATCTATGCGGATCGTAAATCTCCGTGCCAGTTTCTCTGAGCACGCAAACACAACACAACAGGTTTTATTCGCTGTTGGTTCAAAGTTAAACTTTACTTGATCAAGATTTTAAAAGCACTCCCCTTCAGATCGCACTGTTTCACTTAGTGAACAGACACAAACAGGCAAGCATTATTTCTAATGTTTAGCAAGGGAGTCGAATAACATAGTGATCTGACAATGGAACACGCATTGACAATCAAACTATGAATAATAAGGCCTTTAAAATAGATTGAGGAACACGCTCAAACTATTCTTTATTCGTCGATTTATTTTCACTTTTATTTACTGCAGTTTAGCTCCGTTCAGCTAACGGTGACTGAGATTTCCTGGCTGGGAGTATAGCAATTGAATAGCACTGGAACACGCAATGACATTAATTCAGCTATAAATAAGGCATTACATAAAATGAGGGACACGCTCAATTTCGACCTTATTGTACGATCTCAGACCTTAACTTTAAACTCACTTACTACAGTTTAAAAGTAAAGAGACGGTCTCGAGTTACCGTCCTCTGCTCAAGCTTTCATTTATTCAAGCGGCTGCGCGCTGCTTACGTCACACACACACACACACACACACATACATGTCTACCTTACAAAGAGGGGACTATCGCTTTTCACTGACCAAGAGGGGACCATTGTTTCTGGTGAGTTTAAAGAAACAAAACTTACATAGAAAATTTTCTTTTAAGGCATATTTTCATAATATAACTGCAAATGTGCAATTTTTTATTTTTTTAAAAACATGCCAAGTGGGGACCTGAAACACTGACCGACGTCTACCTATCCAACAGAGGACCTCCATGGCCTGCAATGCAAATGTATGTGTAAACATGAAATGAAACAAAGTCTTTCATTATAATGATTTATAAAGATTAAAGGTTTACACAGCCTTTTACAAATATTCTGAAAGCACAACAAAACACCTAATAAATTAATGTTAAGTATATATTCTTGGGATGACACCAATATAACCATTATTTATATATGATCATGCCAGGGTTTTTCCTTGAGAAGCAGATGTCTCTTTAAAGTTTACAGCTAACATAAACATTTTGAGGGATTTTCATGGAAAACATGACAAATAAATGACAAAGCAAACTAAACACACATCGCATTTCACCATCCAACAGGGGACCAAAGCAAAGTTGTTCATCAAAGTCCTTATTTCATGATATCTGTTCAAAAGTGTAGTCTAAAACAAACATTCACAATGACGCTAAAACATCAGCTTTAGCATCCAAAAATCTCTAATGAAGATGTTAAATCTATAAACTCAAAGCTTGATGTTCACTGTTGTATTAAATATATTTAGTTGAATTAAAGTATCAATGTTCTGATGTTATTCAATTCACCAAATATAATGAAATAAACTTACAATATTTTATACATTAAGTCAACATAAAAAGTTTAAGTTTAAACCTTAGTAATCTTTGGTGAAAGTAAGAAATAACAAAGCAAACTAAACACACGTCGCAATTCACCATCCAACAGGGGACCAAAGTAAAGTTGTTCATCAAAGTCATTATTTCATGATGTTTGTTCAAAAGTGTAGTCTAAAACAAACATTCACAATGACGCTAAAACATCAGCTTTAGCATCCAAAAATCTCTAATGAAGATGTTGAAGCTATAAACTCAAAGCTTTATGTTCACTGTTGTATTAAATATATTTAGTTGAATTAAAGTATCAATGTTCTGATGTTATTCAATTCACCAAATATAATGAAATAAACTTACAATATTTTATACATTAAGTCAACATAAAAAGTTTAAGTTTAAACCTTAGTAATCTTTGGTGAAAGTAAGAAATAACAAAGCAAACTAAACACACGTCGCAATTCACCATCCAACAGGGGACCAAAGTAAAGTTGTTCATCAAAGTCATTATTTCATGATGTTTGTTCAAAAGTGTAGTCTAAAACAAACATTCACAATGACACTAAAACATCAGCTTTAGCCATCCAAAAAACTATAATGAAGATGTTGAAGGTATAAACTCAGAGCTGTATTTATGTTGACTGTTATATAAAAAATATTTAGTTGAATTAAAGTATCAAACTTACTACGTTATTCAATTCACCAAATATAATGAAATAAACTTACAATATTTTATACATTAAGTCAACATAAAAGTTTAAGTTTAAACCTCAGTATTCTTTGGTGAAAGTAAGAAAGCAAACTAAAAACACGTCGCAATTCACCATCCAACAGGGGACCAAAGTAAAGTTGTTCATCAAAGTCATTATTTCATGATATTTGCACAAAAGTGTAGTTTAAAACAAACATTCACAATGACACTAAAACATCAGCTTTAGCATCCAAAAAACTCTATAAAGGTGTTGAAGGTATAAACTCAAAGCTTTATGTTCACTGTTGTATTAAATATATTTAGTTGAATTAAAGTATAAATGTTAATATGTTATTCAATTCACCAAATATAATGAAATAAGCGTACAATATTTTATACATTAAGTCAACATAAAAAGTTTAAGTTTAAACCTTAGTGTTCTTTAGTGAAAGTAAGAAATAACAAAGCAAACTAAACACACGTCGCAATTCACCATCCAACAGGGGACCAAAGCAAAGTTGTTCATCAAAGTCCTTATTTCATGATGTTTGTTCAAAAGTGTAGTCTAAAACAAACATTCACAATGACACTAAAACATCAGCTTTAGCCATCCAAAAAACTTTAATGAAGATGTTGAAGGTATAAACTCAGAGCTTTATTTATGTTGACTGTTATATAAAAAATATTTAGTTGAATTAAAGTATCAAACTTACTACGTTATTCAATTCGCCAAATATAATGAAATAAACTTACAATATTTTATACATTAAGTCAACATAAAAGTTTAAACCTTAGTGTTCTTTAGTGAAAGTAAGAAATAATGCAAACTAAACACACGTCGCAATTCACCATCCAACAGGGGACCAAAGTAAAGTTGTTCATCAAAGTCCTTATTTCATGATGTTTTCACAAAAGTGTAGTCTAAAACAAACATTCACAATGACACTAAAACATCAGCTTTAGCATCCAAAAATCTCTATGGAAGATGTTGAAGGTATAAACTCAAAGCTTTATGTTCACTGTTGTATTAAATATATTTAGTTGAATTAAAATATCAATGTTCTGATGTTATTCAATTCACCAAATATAATGAAATAAACTTACTATATTTCATACATTAAGTCAACATCAAAGTTTAAACCTTAGTGTTCTTTAGTGAAAGTAAGAAAGGAGAAAGCAAACTAAACACACGTCACAATTCACCATCCAACAGGGGACCAAAGTAAAGTTGTTCAAAGTCATTATTTCATAATATTTGTTCAAAAGTGTAGTCTAAAACAAACATTCACAATGACACTAAAACATCAGCTTTAGCATCCAAAAATCTCTAATGAAGATGTTGAAGGTATAAACTCAAAGCTTTATGTTGACTGTTGTATTAAATATCTTTAGTTGAATTAAAGTATCAATGTACTGATGTTATTCAATTCACCAAATATAATGAAATAAACTAACAATATTTCATACATTAAGTCAACATAAAAAGTTTAAGTTTAAACCTTAGTAATCTTTGGTGAAAGTAAGAAATAACAAAGCAAACTAAACACACGTCGCAATTCACCATCCAACAGGGGACCAAAGTAAAGTTGTTCATCAAAGTCCTTATTTCATGATGTTTGTTCAAAAGTGTAGTCTAAAACAAACATTCACAATGACGCTAAAACATCAGCTTTAGCCATCCAAAAATCTCTAATGAAGATGTTAAATCTATAAACTCAAAGCTTTATGTTCACTGTTGTATTAAATATATTTAGTCGAATTAAAGTATCAATGTTCTGATGTTATTCAATTCACCAAATATAATGAAATAAACTTACCATATTTCATACATTAAGTCAACATCAAAGTTTAAACCTTAGTAATCTTTGGTGAAAGTAAGAAATAACAAAGCAAACTAAACACACGTCGCAATTCACCATCCAACAGGGGACCAAAGTAAAGTTGTTCATCAAAGTCCTTATTTCATGATGTTTGTTCAAAAGTGTAGTCTAAAACAAACATTCACAATGACACTAAAACATCAGCTTTAGCCATCCAAAAAACTATAATGAAGATGTTGAAGGTATAAACTCAGAGCTGTATTTATGTTGACTGTTATATAAAAAATATTTAGTTGAATTAAAGTATCAAACTTACTACGTTATTCAATTCGCCAAATATAGTGAAATAAACTTACAATATTTTATACATTAAGTCAACATAAAAGTTTAAACCTTAGTGTTCTTTAGTGAAAGTAAGAAATAATGCAAACTAAACACACGTCGCAATTCACCATCCAACAGGGGACCAAAGTAAAGTTGTTCATCAAAGTCCTTATTTCATGATGTTTTCACAAAAGTGTAGTCTAAAACAAACATTCACAATGACACTAAAACATCAGCTTTAGCCATCCAAAAAACTATAATGAAGATGTTGAAGGTATAAACTCAGAGCTGTATTTATGTTGACTGTTATATAAAAAATATTTAGTTGAATTAAAGTATCAAACTTACTACGTTATTCAATTCACCAAATATAATGAAATAAACTTACAATATTTTATACATTAAGTCAACATAAAAGTTTAAACCTTAGTGTTCTTTAGTGAAAGTAAGAAATAATGCAAACTAAACACACATCGCAATTCACCATCCAACAGGGGACCAAAGTAAAGTTGTTCATCAAAGTCCTTATTTCATGATATCTGTTCAAAAGTGTAGTCTAAAACAAACATTCACAATGACACTAAAACATCAGCTTTAGCCATCCAAAAATCTCTAATGAAGATGTTGAAGGTATAAACTCAAAGCTTTATGTTGACTGATGTATTAAATATCTTTAGTTGAATTAAAGTATCAATGTTCTGATGTTATTCAATTCGCCAAATATAATGAAATAAACTTACAATATTTCATACATTAAGTCAACATAAAAGTTAAAGTTTAAACCTTAGTGTTCTTTAGTGAAAGTAAGAAAGGAGAAAGCAAACTAAACACACGTCGCAATTCACCATACAACAGGGGACCAAAGTAAAGTTGTTCAAAATCATTATTTCATGATATTTGTTCAAAAGTGTAGTCTAAAACAAACATTCACAATGGCACTAAAACATCAGCTTTAGCATCCAAAAATCTCTAATGAAGATGTTAAATCTATAAACTCAAAGCTTTATGTTCACTGTTGTATTAAATATATTTAGTTGAATTAAAGTATCAATGTTCTGATGTTATTCAATTCACCAAATATAATGAAATAAACTTACAATATTTTATACATTAAGTCAACATAAAAAGTTTAAGTTTAAACCTTAGTAATCTTTGGTGAAAGTAAGAAATAACAAAGCAAACTAAACACACGTCGCAATTCACCATCCAACAGGGGACCAAAGTAAAGTTGTTCATCAAAGTCATTATTTCATGATATTTGTTCAAAAGTGTAGTCTAAAACAAACATTCACAATGACACTAAAACATCAGCTTTAGCCATCCAAAAATCTCTAATGAAGATGTTGAAGCTATAAACTCAAAGCTTTATGTTCACTGTTGTATTAAATATATTTAGTTGAATTAAAGTATCAATGTTCTGATGTTATTCAATTCGCCAAATATAATGAAATAAACTTACAATATTTCATACATTAAGTCAACATAAAAGTTTAAGTTTAAACCTCAGTATTCTTTGGTGAAAGTAAGAAAGCAAACTAAAAACACGTCGCAATTCACCATCCAACAGGGGACCAAAGTAAAGTTGTTCATCAAAGTCATTATTTCATGATATTTGCACAAAAGTGTAGTTTAAAACAAACATTCACAATGACACTAAAACATCAGCTTTAGCATCCAAAAAACTCTATGAAGATGTTGAAGGTATAAACTCAAAGCTTTATGTTCACTGTTGTATTAAATATATTTAGTTGAATTAAAGTATAAATGTTAATATGTTATTCAATTCACCAAATATAATGAAATAAACTTACAATATTTTATACATTAAGTCAACATAAAAAGTTTAAGTTTAAACCTTAGTGTTCTTTAGTGAAAGTAAGAAATAACAAAGCAAACTAAACACACGTCGCAATTCACCATCCAACAGGGGACCAAAGTAAAGTTGTTCATCAAAGTCATTATTTCATGATATTTGCACAAAAGTGTAGTTTAAAACAAACATTCACAATGACACTAAAACATCAGCTTTAGCATCCAAAAAACTCTATGAAGATGTTGAAGGTATAAACTCAAAGCTTTATGTTCACTGTTGTATTAAATATATTTAGTTGAATTAAAGTATAAATGTTAATATGTTATTCAATTCACCAAATATAATGAAATAAGCGTACAATATTTTATACATTAAGTCAACATAAAAAGTTTAAGTTTAAACCTTAGTGTTCTTTAGTGAAAGTAAGAAATAACAAAGCAAACTAAACACACGTCGCAATTCACCATCCAACAGGGGACCAAAGCAAAGTTGTTCATCAAAGTCCTTATTTCATGATGTTTGTTCAAAAGTGTAGTCTAAAACAAACATTCACAATGACACTAAAACATCAGCTTTAGCCATCCAAAAAACTTTAATGAAGATGTTGAAGGTATAAACTCAGAGCTTTATTTATGTTGACTGTTATATAAAAAATATTTAGTTGAATTAAAGTATCAAACTTACTACGTTATTCAATTCGCCAAATATAATGAAATAAACTTACAATATTTTATACATTAAGTCAACATAAAAGTTTAAACCTTAGTGTTCTTTAGTGAAAGTAAGAAATAATGCAAACTAAACACACGTCGCAATTCACCATCCAACAGGGGACCAAAGTAAAGTTGTTCATCAAAGTCCTTATTTCATGATGTTTTCACAAAAGTGTAGTCTAAAACAAACATTCACAATGACACTAAAACATCAGCTTTAGCATCCAAAAATCTCTATGGAAGATGTTGAAGGTATAAACTCAAAGCTTTATGTTCACTGTTGTATTAAATATATTTAGTTGAATTAAAGTATCAATGTACTGATGTTATTCAATTCACCAAATATAATGAAATAAACTTACTATATTTCATACATTAAGTCAACATCAAAGTTTAAACCTTAGTGTTCTTTAGTGAAAGTAAGAAAGGAGAAAGCAAACTAAACACACGTCGCAATTCACCATCCAACAGGGGACCAAAGTAAAGTTGTTCAAAGTCATTATTTCATAATATTTGTTCAAAAGTGTAGTCTAAAACAAACATTCACAATGACACTAAAACATCAGCTTTAGCATCAAAAAATCTCTAATGAAGATGTTGAAGGTATAAACTCAAAGCTTTATGTTGACTGTTGTATTAAATATCTTTAGTTGAATTAAAGTATCAATGTACTGATGTTATTCAATTCACCAAATATAATGAAATAAACTAACAATATTTCATACATTAAGTCAACATAAAAAGTTTAAGTTTAAACCTTAGTAATCTTTGGTGAAAGTAAGAAATAACAAAGCAAACTAAACACACGTCGCAATTCACCATCCAACAGGGGACCAAAGTAAAGTTGTTCATCAAAGTCCTTATTTCATGATGTTTGTTCAAAAGTGTAGTCTAAAACAAACATTCACAATGACGCTAAAACATCAGCTTTAGCCATCCAAAAATCTCTAATGAAGATGTTAAATCTATAAACTCAAAGCTTTATGTTCACTGTTGTATTAAATATATTTAGTCGAATTAAAGTATCAATGTTCTGATGTTATTCAATTCACCAAATATAATGAAATAAACTTACCATATTTCATACATTAAGTCAACATCAAAGTTTAAACCTTAGTAATCTTTGGTGAAAGTAAGAAATAACAAAGCAAACTAAACACACGTCGCAATTCACCATCCAACAGGGGACCAAAGTAAAGTTGTTCATCAAAGTCCTTATTTCATGATGTTTGTTCAAAAGTGTAGTCTAAAACAAACATTCACAATGACACTAAAACATCAGCTTTAGCATCCAAAAAACTATAATGAAGATGTTGAAGGTATAAACTCAGAGCTGTATTTATGTTGACTGTTATATAAAAAATATTTAGTTGAATTAAAGTATCAAACTTACTACGTTATTCAATTCGCCAAATATAATGAAATAAACTTACAATATTTTATACATTAAGTCAACATAAAAGTTTAAACCTTAGTGTTCTTTAGTGAAAGTAAGAAATAATGCAAACTAAACACACGTCGCAATTCACCATCCAACAGGGGACCAAAGTAAAGTTGTTCAAAGTCATTATTTCATGATATTTGTTCAAAAGTGTAGTCTAAAACAAACATTCACAATGACACTAAAACATCAGCTTTGGCATCCAAAAATCTCTATGGAAGATGTTGAAGGTATAAACTCAAAGCTTTATGTTCACTGTTGTATTAAATATATTTAGTTGAATTAAAGTATCAATGTTCTGATGTTATTCAATTCACCAAATATAATGAAATAAACTTACAATATTTTATACATTAAGTCAACATAAAAGTTTAAACCTTAGTGTTCTTTAGTGAAAGTAAGAAATAATGCAAACTAAACACACGTCGCAATTCACCATCCAACAGGGGACCAAAGTAAAGTTGTTCATCAAAGTCATTATTTCATGATGTTTGTTCAAAAGTGTAGTCTAAAACAAACATTCACAATGACGCTAAAACATCAGCTTTAGCCATCCAAAAAACTATAATGAAGATGTTGAAGGTATAAACTCAGAGCTGTATTTATGTTGACTGTTATATAAAAAATATTTAGTTGAATTAAAGTATCAAACTTACTACGTTATTCAATTCGCCAAATATAATGAAATAAACTTACAATATTTTATACATTAAGTCAACATAAAAGTTTAAACCTTAGTGTTCTTTAGTGAAAGTAAGAAATAATGCAAACTAAACACACATCGCAATTCACCATCCAACAGGGGACCAAAGTAAAGTTGTTCATCAAAGTCCTTATTTCATGATATCTGTTCAAAAGTGTAGTCTAAAACAAACATTCACAATGACACTAAAACATCAGCTTTAGCCATCCAAAAATCTCTAATGAAGATGTTGAAGGTATAAACTCAAAGCTTTATGTTGACTGATGTATTAAATATCTTTAGTTGAATTAAAGTATCAATGTTCTGATGTTATTCAATTCGCCAAATATAATGAAATAAACTTACAATATTTCATACATTAAGTCAACATAAAAGTTAAAGTTTAAACCTTAGTGTTCTTTAGTGAAAGTAAGAAATAATGCAAACTAAACACACGTCGCAATTCACCATCCAACAGGGGACCAAAGTAAAGTTGTTCATCAAAGTCATTATTTCATGATGTTTGTTCAAAAGTGTAGTCTAAAACAAACATTCACAATGACGCTAAAACATCAGCTTTAGCCATCCAAAAAACTATAATGAAGATGTTGAAGGTATAAACTCAGAGCTGTATTTATGTTGACTGTTATATAAAAAATATTTAGTTGAATTAAAGTATCAAACTTACTACGTTATTCAATTCGCCAAATATAATGAAATAAACTTACAATATTTTATACATTAAGTCAACATAAAAGTTTAAACCTTAGTGTTCTTTAGTGAAAGTAAGAAATAATGCAAACTAAACACACATCGCAATTCACCATCCAACAGGGGACCAAAGTAAAGTTGTTCATCAAAGTCCTTATTTCATGATATCTGTTCAAAAGTGTAGTCTAAAACAAACATTCACAATGACACTAAAACATCAGCTTTAGCCATCCAAAAATCTCTAATGAAGATGTTGAAGGTATAAACTCAAAGCTTTATGTTGACTGATGTATTAAATATCTTTAGTTGAATTAAAGTATCAATGTTCTGATGTTATTCAATTCGCCAAATATAATGAAATAAACTTACAATATTTCATACATTAAGTCAACATAAAAGTTAAAGTTTAAACCTTAGTGTTCTTTAGTGAAAGTAAGAAAGGAGAAAGCAAACTAAACACACATCGCAATTCACCATCCAACAGGGGACCAAAGTAAAGTTGTTCAAAATCATTATTTCATGATATTTGTTCAAAAGTGTAGTCTAAAACAAACATTCACAATGACACTAAAACATCAGCTTTAGCATCCAAAAATCTCTAATGAAGATGTTGAAGGTATAAACTCAAAGCTTTATGCTGACTGTTGTATTAAATATATTTAGTTGAATTAAAGTATCAATGTACTGATGTTATTCAATTCACCAAATATAATGAAATAAACTTACAATATTTCATACATTAAGTCAACATAAAAAGTTTAAGTTTAAACCTTAGTAATCTTTGGTGAAAGTAAGAAATAACAAAGCAAACTAAACACACGTCGCAATTCACCATCCAACAGGGGACCAAAGTAAAGTTGTTCATCAAAGTCATTATTTCATGATGTTTGTTCAAAAGTGTAGTCTAAAACAAACATTCACAATGACGCTAAAACATCAGCTTTAGCCATCCAAAAAACTATAATGAAGATGTTGAAGGTATAAACTCAGAGCTTTATTTATGTTGACTGTTATATAAAAAATATTTAGTTGAATTAAAGTATCAAACTTACTACGTTATTCAATTCGCCAAATATAATGAAATAAACTTACCATATTTCATACATTAAGTCAACATCAAAGTTTAAACCTTAGTAA
Source organism: Garra rufa (assembly GCF_049309525.1). Classification (NCBI taxonomy): domain Eukaryota; kingdom Metazoa; phylum Chordata; class Actinopteri; order Cypriniformes; family Cyprinidae; genus Garra; species Garra rufa. Next base: position 36,007,637 of record NC_133374.1, read on the forward strand.
TCTTTGGTGAAAGTAAGAAATAACAAAGCAAACTAAACACACGTCGCAATTCACCATCCAACAGGGGACCAAAGTAAAGTTGTTCATCAAAGTCATTATTTCATGATATTTGTTCAAAAGTGTAGTCTAAAACAAACATTCACAATGACACTAAAACATCAGCTCTAGCATCCAAAAATCTCTAATGAAGATGTTGAAGGTATAAACTCAAAGCTTTATGTTCACTGTTGTATTAAATATATTTAGTTGAATTAAAGTATCAATGTTCTGATGTTATTCAATTCGCCAAATATAATGAAATAAACTTACAATATTTTATACATTAAGTCAACATAAAAGTTTAAACCTTAGTGTTCTTTAGTGAAAGTAAGAAATAATGCAAACTAAACACACGTCGCAATTCACCATCCAACAGGGGACCAAAGTAAAGTTGTTCATCAAAGTCCTTATTTCATGATGTTTGTTCAAAAGTGTAGTCTAAAACAAACATTCACAATGACACTAAAACATCAGCTTTAGCCATCCAAAAATCTCTAATGAAGATGTTGAAGGTATAAACTCAAAGCTTTATGTTGAATGTTGTATTAAATATCTTTAGTTGAATTAAAGTATCAATGTTTTGCATTTTACTTTTAAAATACAGTTTTTTGTCTTTACTGTTGTTTTTACCACTGAGTTTTTCAAGCCAAATGTGTTTAGACAGAACTTTCTTAAGTCTGCTGCACCACCCCCACAAATAATTTGCATTTCTATAGAGAAAAGCTTCAAAGGACAACATGTCAGACACATTTAGGTCAGTCTGTAAATGTTTATCTTACGATAAAAATAAGTCACCATATCTACTTCAAAATTAAGGCAACATTCTGCGTTTTTTTAAAGTTACAACAATAAAAACAACGAAGTGTGGTTCCATTGTTGTTACTGCTACTTAATTTGAGGCAGTTTTCCACCTCTTGAGGTTGCCAAATCTTGAGTTTCTAACATTCAGAAAAGGTTTGCATTTATTGGGTTGCTACACACAACCATTAGATTGTCATCTTAAAAATCAGAATTGCTTATTTATGTGGGCTGTGTCAACTGACAGAATGTTGTTAAAGGTTTCTGTACCTTTAATGGTTGTGTTTATCTTTATTAAAGCTGCATACAGACAAAAGTGATATGAATACTGATGATATTCAAGAAGAGATTTAGATTTTGGCAGCATCTTTGCTAAAAAATATCCATTAAACCATGTTGTTTGAAGGGCAGATCACCATGTGAAACACCGGAAGGCTTTGGGGTCATAGTAGGCCTTGTAACCATGTGACAGACTGCCATTTTATAACAAGCATTTGAGACAGTACTGTTGTTGGGGTTAATTCCACAAGGTCCAACTTGGGTCCTTGACAGTGGTGTCAAAAGTATTCACATTCATTACTCAAGTAGAAGTACAGATACTAGGATTTAAAAAGACTTTTGTAGAAGTTGAAGTATCAATTCAAGCTTTTTACTCAAGTAAAAGTATAAAAGTACTGGTTTTAAAACTACTTAAAGTAAAAAAGTAAAAGTAATGTATGGGAAAAAAATACCATTAAGGACAAAAGATTGGGCCGCGCCACAGGGGCCTATTGTGCACCACCCCACCTCCCCAAAAAACATTTCTAAAGGCCATAGTGACTATGTTATATTAAAATGTTAATGTTAAAAAAATTGGGATGCACTAGGCTACCTGTTTCAGCCGCATATATGCCCAATGAAAATAAATGCATTTTATTACAATGCAAATACATTAAAGAACCATAAATGTGTACTACTGAGCATTAACGTGTTTCACGAAGCGGGAGATATGATGACTAGTTGCTGACTATAAGTATTGTGTTATCACAACATTGTCAATCGCGTTGTCAATCGCAAACGCTAATTTATTCAAACATCCCTCTACCAAACTACCTACTGTAGGTTCATTTGCAGAAATCAACTTTTTTGAGTAACGACCCGGACACTGGCTATATCCTTGCTGGAGTGCAGGGCTGGACTGGGGTTAAAATTTGGCCATGGACAAATCCAGCCCATTCAGCCCACAAGTTCCCCCATGAGTTTTGTTGGATTATAGGGCCTTTAATTGAAGTAAATAAATGTATGAATAAAACAGGACAGAATCAAATAATGATTGATACTGAATTCAAATGCAACAAATGAATAATGCATTTTTGTCACATAGAAATACATGCAGTAAAGCACAGATTTTGAGCTAGAATGCAGGACATGTAATTCTGTAAAAATTACTTACTTTTGTAGAACACAAAATACATTTTGTAGAATGTAACCAAACATATTCATTTATTGATTTCTACTCAAAATTCTACTCTATTGATTTATACTAAAGACAAAATTTTTGAATTTCTCAGAGTATCTTCCTTTATGTACCACAGAAGAATGAAGAAGTTCATACAGGATTAAAATTACATGATGTTGTATACAGTATAATGACAATTTTTATTTTTGGGTGAACTGTCCCTTTAAGAACTTTAATATGTGTAGTAAACACCTTATTTATATAAGGCACTGATATTTATCCTTAATCAGGCTCTTACTGAATTAACATTTTTCTCCAATTAAAATGAATTACAACTTAACATTTAAAAAGGAAGAAATTTTTGCTTAAAATCCAGATATTAACTGACAAGTATTAGTACGATATCGTCACAAGAAAACATTACAATAGCTATTTTTTTATTCATAATAATTAACAATAAAATTTGTTATAAAATGACAGTAATTATGTATTGGCATTTATCACTTTACCTCATCATGCAGCTGTTTTCAGCAGCCCAGCAGAACCTACAGAACCTTTAATGTTCTCATATCACACAACTGCCAACACAACTCTTTTTAAATCTGAATGCGTCAAGCAACTTGCGCTGTTTATCACTTTACATGGTGGTGGAAGCGCAGCGTACGTTCGTCAGCGCTGTGCGGGTGACTGATCCCGCCGCTTCACACATTTGGGCTATTTGCAGTTTCGAATGTCATTTAAAATAGCGCTTAATATGGAGGAGGTCTGCCTCGCTTCGGCGATCGGCCCACTACTCCACCGGCCCACCGGCAATGTCCCGGTTCTCCCCGATGGCCAGTACATCCCTGCTGGAGTGTGACGTGATTTGTGTCACGTGCAGGTGTGATGGATCGCGTACAAACCAATAGGGTGTCGGAATGGGATATGTTTATACTTCTCATCCAACCACAACCAAATTCACAAATTCATGTGAATGGCGCAATTTATCTGGATAGTTTTTTTTTTCTTTTTTGAACGATGACATGAATGAACACAATTGAGCCGAAAAAAATAGCAGTAACGAGTCTATTTTTAAAATGTAAGGAGTAGAAAGTACAGATAATTGCTTGAAAATGTAAGGAGTAGAAGTAAAAAGTAGGCTGAAAAATAATTACTCCAGTAAAGTATAGATACCCAAAAATTCTACTTAAGTAAGGTAACGAAGTATTTGTACTTCGTTACTTGACACCTCTGGTCCTTGAGTTAGTGCCTTTAAATCAGTCCCATTAAGTATCAGCTTAGCAGGGTCCCTGACAAAAAAAATAAATGAAAAGAATGACATCACGCTTTACTTTTGGTATGGTTACAGGCCGGTGCATGACTTACAGCTTTCCAACACCATAGAGGGTCATACCAGCTACTACTGCAAATATGAATCAGTATGGTGGCTGCCACTGACCTCATCTTTAAAGATGCGGATCACAGGCCGACATTGTTTACGTGCAAGTTCTGACATTTATGGCGCTTTTCCACTACACAGTACCAGCTCGCCTCGGCTCGACTCGACTCGGCTCTGTTTGGTTTTCCACTGTGTAAAAATTGTACCTGTACCGGCTTCCAGGTACTTTTTTTCGTACCACCTCCGGCGAGGTTCCAAGCGAGTCTAGGCGAGCTGAGGCGATACTAAAATGTGACGTGAAAACACAGCAGACTGCTGATTGGTCAGAGAGAATCGTCACTATTCACTGCGTCATCATTGCACGCGCCAGCAATAGTATCCAGAATAACCCCACCATTTTTAAAAAGTTTGGCCAGAGATTGCGTGACATATCCAATCCATTACATATTATGGCAACTCAGAAGAATACGCCGTGGTCAAACGAGGAGGTGCAGACAGCGGGTGTGTGTCGCGTAGAAGATTACGTCACGGCAGTTTCCTGCAGCGTCGCTATGACAAACCAGGTACTATTGTAGAGGTACAGGTACAACTTTTACACAGTGGAAAACCAAACAGAGCCGAGTCGAGTCGAGCCGAGGCGAGCTGGTACTGTGTAGTGGAAAAGCGCCATTAGTGTCCTTTTAAGTCCCGAAACCACAATACATCATCAATGTTGTTCCTGTACATCCCTTCCAGTTCAAATCACAGGACCCCACAGCAGGTCCCTGACATGCCATAAAAATAAAATGAATGAACTGAAATAATTAAATAAAACTATATACAAAAAATAACAAAAATCTGGTTGATCTGGTGCCTCACCCCTTCAAGTATTCATGTATAGCTGGTGAATGCCCCTGGCTGGCCACCAATGCTTTCCACATTAAACTCATCAAAAAAGAAATAAATAAAATAAAATTTGTTTTAAATAATATTTCTATAATATAAATGAAAATATTTCATTTAAGTAATAAAAAACATGGCTGTAAAAATGAATAATTATTCCTGTAGATACCTCCAAGTCTTTTGGCAGATATGATGTTGGGTATATATGTATATATGTGTCAGGTCCCTGTGTTGAGTCAAATTAAGCCATAGGCTCCACTCCTGCTGTTGTCCTTCCTTCAGTTCCTTTAAGTTTCAACTTTTCAAACCACATCTTGTCCATCTTTCACAGGTCCAAAAATTTCACATCTAGCGGTACAATACAAATGCCATTCGGATGTCTATCTAAGGCATTAAATAAAATAAAAACAGGCTGTCAATCAACTCTGATTATCCTATGAAAACGCAAATTTACCTTGCCTGAAATTTTTCTTGCCTGAAAAAATAGTTTTAAGCATTATGACAGCAACAAATTAATACAATTTAGTGTCTAAATATACATAACAATTAGAATATCATGGTTCTAGAACTTTAGTTCTGTCTCTGTGATGTTTTCCACTACATATGAACCATAGTTGCCTTTGCTAAAATATCTGCCTGCTATTCTAAACAAAAACATTGATGTCATTTTATATCACACTAACATTTCTTTTTTAACAATAACCATGATTTCACAATTATTGCAACTAAGTAAAATCACAAGAGCTTCAAATAGTTACATATTATGTCCATTAAAGTTTTAATGCTGAAGAAACAAAGCTTTTAAAAGAAATACAATAAAATGTGAAAGAACAACTTTACTTTGGTCCCTGTTGGATGGTGAACTGAGATGTGTATTTTTCAATTTGCTTTGTCATTTCTTACTTTTATTAGAGATTATTGAGTTAAACTTAAAATATTTCATACATTAAGTCAACATAAAAGTTTAAGTTTAAACCTTAATAATCTTTAGTGAAAGTAAGAAATAAAGCAAACTAAATAAGTAATACAACTAAAGTTTTATTAATTATCTTTAGTTGAATTAAAGTATAAATGTTTTGCATTTTACTTTTAAAATACAGTTTCTTTACGGTTGTTTTTACCACTGAGTTTTTCAAGCCAAATGTGTTTAGACAGAACTTTGCTGAGAACTTTGCAGCAGAAGTCTGCTGCACCACCCCCACAAATAATTTGCATTTCTATAGAGAAAAGCTTCAAAGGACAACATGTCAGACACATTTAGGTCAGTCTGTAAATGTTTATCTTACGATAAAAATAAGTCACCATATCTACTTCAAAATTAAGGCAACATTCTGCATTTTTTTAAAGTTACAACAATAAAAACAACGAAGTGTGGTTCCATTGTTGTTACTGCTACTTAATTTGAGGCAGTTTTCCACCTCTTGAGGTTGCCAAATCTTGAGTTTCTAACATTCAGAAAAGGTTTGCATTTATTGGGTTGCTACACACAACCATTAGATTGTCATCTTAAAAATCAGAATTGCTTATTTATGTGGGCTGTGTCAACTGACAGAATGTTGTTAAAGGTTTCTGTACCTTTAATGGTTGTGTTTATCTTTATTAAAGCTGCATACAGACAAAAGTGATATGAATACTGATGATATTCAAGAAGAGATTTAGATTTTGGCAACATCTTTGCTAAAAAATATCCATTAAACCATGTTGTTTGAAGGGCAGATCACCATGTGAAACACCGGAAGGCTTTGGGGTCATAGTAGGCCTTGTAACCATGTGACAGACTGCCATTTTATAACAAGCATTTCAGACAGTACTGTTGTTGGGGTTAATTCCACAAGGTCCAACTTGGGTCCTTGAGTTAGTGCCTTTAAATCAGTCCCATTAAGTATCAGCTTAGCAGGGTCCCTGACAAAAAAAAAAAAAAAAAAAAAATGAAAAGAATGACCATGATTTCACAATTATTGCAACTAAGTAAAATCACAAGAGCTTTAAATAGTTACATATTATGTCCATTAAAGTTTTAATGCTGAAGGAACAATGCTTGTAAAAGAAATACAGTGAAATGTGACCTAGGGGAATTAGCAATACTAAAATGCCAGATTAGGAGAAAATGGCTAAATCAAACAAAGGAATGCAAATGGGCCAATTTGCAGCTGCAGGCCTTAGACAAGAAGGGGAATGGGGGATGCAGATTCATCTGTATGAGGACTAAAGCCTTTGGCTTCAAAATCTGATCACTGTGAGGAGTACAAAATGTGCATTCAGTTGTTATTGATAGTTCCAGCTGGAAGTTGTCACAAGCTGTTGATGGTTTAAAGTGGGTTTTAAGTAAAAACAGTAATAATATCATAGATTGTGATGTGTAACTTGTTGGAACTTAGCAGAGTGACATTAAAAGAAACATATGAATGGTATGTATAAATATATTAGACTCTTAAAAACATCATCATCTGAAACAAACAGACATGTTTCAGCTTCACGGCGTTTCTACAACCATTTACCACCAATGTATTACAGTTTTTGTAGCTGAGGTTATTTATTTGTACATTACTAACAAGAATCTTTAAAAACAAGCAAGTCAATGGAAGAGCTCTGTTTAATTTTTTACAAAAAGCACGGCAGTCTTCAGATTTGTTTAGATGTAATCTATATGACCTTGTGAAATACTTGTCTGCGATTGTTAAAGGTCTGTTTACCTTTAAAGGTTGTGTTTATCTGTATTAAACTGCATAGACAAATGTTGTTAACAATTATTTTTATTGTCATTTCAGAATGGTACAAAATACAACATATTATTTTAGACTGTAGCCCCACCCACTAAACAGTTTAACAGTATCGAAAGTAGCACTCCAGGTCTTCAAAGTTTTTGTCTTTGCTCCATGAATGCGAGCTGTTGATAATTCCAAAAAGACAATGTCGAGCAAAGATAAGGCCCATACACGTCTAGACATTAAATGCGGAGGAGTCCAGCGACTGACTAACATTTTCTTTGCAGCAGTGAGAGCAGCTAAGAGTAAGTTTCTCTGTTGCGGAGACAGAGCCAATCCAGAAAAATTATTTAAGAAGAAAAGCTCTGGAGTCAAAACCACATCTTTCTCTAATAAGAATGAATTGTCATGAGCAAGCTGAGACCAGAAATTAGAAAGTGCAGAGCATTCCCAAAAGAAATGTAAATATGTGCCGAGAGCCCTCTGTGGACATAGATTGCACATTGGGGAAGGTGAAACATGCATATAGAAGTGTTTTAAGGGGATAGATAGAGTCTATGTAGTAATTTCCAGTGGATCATCTGGTGATTTGTTTTTTTTTTGACGATGATGTAATTGACTCCCAAATTTGATCAGAGAATAAAGTTTGTATGTCACCACTGATATCCTTAGACCAGATAGTTGTTATTGATAATGGTTTGTATGAGTTTTTGAGGAGAAAAGAGTAAATACCTGAAGCAGAAATAACAGATTTATCAGTGGGAAGAATTACTTTCCGCAAGGGATGAACAGGCAATTGTGCATCCCACGGGACTCCATATGCGCGAAGAGCTGACCTAATGCGAAGATACATAAAAAAGGAGGTTCCGGGTAAATTGAAAAGAGCCTTAATATCTTGAAATGATTTCAGGCCTTTATCATCATAGATGTCACCAAAGGAATTTACTTTACATTTAATCCATTGTGGACAGTAAAATGGGGATTTGCCTGATAGAAAATTATTATTGTGGAACAAAGGTGAATGACGATGCCACCTCAAATTTGGATCTATCTTCCTGGTCACTGATCTCCAAGTAGAAATAAAATGTGTTATAATTGGGCCAAAACAAAGTTTACATTGTCTAAGTGAAACTGCATAGACAAATGTAATTATACTCACAAATGTAAGTTTGTCATACTAAGAGAGCAAAAGGAATTTTCCTGGTCCAAGAACTGTTACTATTACAAGCATTCTTTTAAATCATTTTCCTTTTTTTTCAACCAAACATTGACTACCATAGTAGGAAAATGACAATGGTTGTCAAAAGTGCCCCAGAACTTTTCTACATTCTTCAAAATAATTGTTTTTGTGTGTTCACTGAACAAATAAATGTATACACTCAAAGGTGAGTAAGTGATGACAGAATTTTCACATTTACAGCTGAAACTCAACATTAGTCCCACCCATTAGTCTTATTTCAGTGCCTGTTTCATTTCAGTTACAGAAAAAATTGCATTACTATACCAAAAAAATGAGGCCAATTCTGGCCTTTCCAAAGGACCAATCATTGCCCAGATACAGTGTATATATATCTGTGGTCCTCACAGACTCTTAACCTTTCCTATTTGTAAGACCACAACTTTGGAAGTCTATAAGCTTCTGCTATATTGTTTCCTACATTGCCTACATTCAGAATTTAAAATTCGTTTAGTTAATCTAGTTAATTTGTTAATCTACACTGTGTTCACCTACAAGGGGCTTCATAGGAAAAACAGTGCTATCTAAGCCATTTCTTATCTCATCTTTTTCTCTAAAAAGTAAAAGGTAAGTTGCACATTCTTTATATTATGATATTTAATCCTTGGCATATGCAGATCTTTTATAAAAGGTTAATGAGGTTAATGCCAGTGTTAATGTTAAGATAAGACACTGATGTTTCTACTTAATATCTGTTGTGTAGGTGTGTTGTATGCTCTTTATGTTTTGTAATAGTTTTCAGTTGGAAAAAAGTGGACTGTATGTGCAAATATCATGAAATAATGACTTTGAACAACTTTACTTTGGTCCCCTGTTGGATGGTGAATTGCGACGTGTGTTTAGTTTGCTTTGTCGTTTCTTAATTTCACTAAAGATTACTAAGGTTTAAACTTAAAATTTTATGTTGACTTAATGTATGAAATATTTTACGTTTAACTCAATCTTTAATAAAAGTTAAATGACAAAGCAAACTGAAAAACACATCGCAATTCACCATCCAACATCGCAGCTCAAAATATTGTAAGTTAGTTTCATTATATTTTGTGAATAGAATAACATCATAACATTGAGACTTTAATTAAACTAAAGATATTTAATACAACAGTCAACATAAAGCTTTAAGTTTATACCTTCAACATCTTTTTTAGAGATTTTTGGATGGCTAAAGCTGATGTTTTACTGTCATTGTGATTATTTTTTTATTTTTATATCAGGGAACTGGGGTCTCTTTGTGTAGTAAATTCATTAAACCAAAAATTGCTCTGACACTTCATAGTGTTTTCAATGGTTTTAGCTATCTGTTAACCCCATGCCAGGATTTATGTTAAGATAAGATGCTGATGTCTCTACTTTAATATCTGTTGTGTAGGTGTGTAACAATACGGTTGTTGGATATTTAGTGACATAATACACAGTTTATATGAGTTTTGCACATGTAAAACAATTAATGATAAATTATTTTAAATGATTTACCTAACATTTAAAAACATTAGCCAGTTTATTTAAATCAATGCTTTTATGTTAATCTTATGAATACTCTCTTTACTAGGTTTTGGGTTATTTGCCACCAAGAACATTGAGCCAGGAGAATTCCTGTTGGAGTATGCTGGAAAACATATCACTGGATCTAAAGGAGAGGCTCTTTTCAAAGAGTACTCATCTGAAGATGCTGAATTTTTGTATTTCTACTCCTTACAGGGACAGTACTAAGGACTAAGGTAGTAAGACATTAATGAACTAATTAATGTGATAATTAAAGACAATTATGCATTTTAAAAATTCAACATTGTTTCTAAAAACATTTCACCACACAGTGTTGATGGCAGCAAGGATACAGACAGACTTGGAAGATTTATAAATGATGATCACATAAAGCCAAATAGCAAAATTAAAATAGTAAGTCTATAAGTATTTTCTTATACTATTCCTTGTTTTCTTTTATACAATCCCATCTCGAATGTAACATGATTTTTACATGATTACAAAATATGTAACTTGCAAGTGTTAATGTGATTTTTTGACCAATAGGTAAAGGATGAAGAGGAAAGACCACATCTGTGTGCATTTGCCATAACAAAAATAAATGCAGGACAAGAAATTATGTATAACTACGGAGATCCTGACTGGCCATGGAGACATGTTTGTACAACGTCTTCTAATATTATAATTTTCATCAAATTAACAGTAATCTCTTATCCTCTCCAAAACTGCTGTGCACATTTTAGTGAGGACTAAAACAATACAATTGTTACAGTATTTGTTAATTTTTGTTAATGTTAATGCATTTTTTTTGTTAATTTATAATCAATAAGTATGATAACAAATTATTATTTACTTAAGGCATTACAAGATGTTGGAGGCATGCAATACAAGTACAAGAAAGAATCTGATATCCAGGTAAGTCAGGCTTTAAAAAAAAAAACAGTAAAAAAAATACTATTAACCTGATTGAGGATGATATCCCATTAAAGTGTTCTTTATGTAAATTAGTTTAAAGTTTAAACCAGTGTACAATTGTGCAGTGAAAAGGCAAAATGAAATTTATAACAAAACAATAGACCTAATGGATAAATAGCATTTAAGAGTCTTATTTTAAGGAGCTGTGTGTAATTTTTAGGAGGATCTATTGACAGAAACGTTATAATATATACAAAACTATGTCTTCAGTGGTGTTTAAAGACATAGGTAATAATTCGTTATATTTACTTAGAATAAGCTGTTTATATCTCCACACCACAGACACACACATGGAATTCACAATGTTCCACCACCATGTTTTGTGTAGATAACTGAGAGATTGGTTGTAATTATTAGTCACCCCTGGAAATCCCACACAGCTCCTTTAAGTAAAATAATTTTATTAAATTAAATTTTATATTATTATTGGCAATTGGCAACCTCATGAACTATATTTGTTTGATTTGGGAAATTTGGACCTTTGGTTTGGGTGAGAATATGGTGTACATTAACACGTTACATGAATGCAGTTATGATATTTCAGCCTGGGACCACTGTGATTTCTCAAAAGGAAATATATAATTTAGCCAAAAAATTCACACACTATGTTCAATGTCCTTCATGTCGACATTTAAAGCAAGTGTTATATGACCACAACAGGAATTCACTGAATTATGTTTTATTCATTCTGTACATTTTAATTAGGTGGTCATTACTGGACAGTGTTTGAAATGAGCTTTCTTTATTGTAGGAAGCAGGATGCTTGGTGCATTACATCCTGACAGATGGGCAACACCCATATCAGACATGTTTAGCCTACTCCAAGGATCCAGTTGGGCTATCCCAAAATGTCAGAATGGGTAACTTCACTCTTCAATGTGAAGAAATATGGTCAAGACAAACACAAGTTATATGTAGAATGCTATTATATTATGTTATAATATTTATTTAGGCAATTTAATTATAGTTTTATGAGCAGTTGAAGTCTTTGACTGGTATGAGATAAACAGCAGGCTTCTAGAGTGGTGTAATGCTGGACAGAAAAAAAATCAGATATTTGTTACATGGATTAACACAATGTTATTGTTTTACAGGACAGAACCCATACATCTAATCCCCAACAATCAGAGGAAATAGACATTGTGTCAGTGTGTCATTGCATTGGTAGTTCATATGAATGGAGCGTCAGTGTAAATTTCCTTTAAACAAATCTATATTTTAGATTATCTTACATTTTTATTTCATGGTATTCTGTCATTTATATTCTGTGTTTTGTCAATTGAAAACATTTGCTTTGATTTATACGGAGCAAACAACTTATCTGAAAAGTAAAACACAGTTTTCGTTTATTACTTAATTTATATTTTGTTGTTGTAATCATTCATCACTGATGGTGGAAAGTCTGCACTACCACGGGGGGGTTTATGTGATAAACTTAATTGTTTATCATGTGGAAGACCATTTCCGTTGGCAGGAGTGCAGCAAAAGCAAGTGAGAAACCTTCAGTTTAGGAATGATTGTGGATGTTAAATAAACTTTATTTCATTTAATATGCTGTTGTAATGCCTTTTTTCAATATTTCATTCTGATCGCAAGAATTGTTTTATTAATGCTATAGCATTACTATTACACAATAAAGAGGTCTAAATTAAACTTATGTTGACGTAATGCACTTTGTGTGTTAACGTGTGCAAATATCATGAAATAGTGACCTTAATGAACAACTTTACTTTGGTCCCCTGTTGGATGGTGAAATGCGATGTGATTTTAGTTTGCTTTGTTATTTCTTTGTTCTAACTTTTATTAAAGATTATTGAGTTAAACGTAAAATAATTCATACATTAAGTCAACATAAAAGTTTACGTTTAAACCTTAGTAATCTTTAGTGAAGAAATAACAAAGCAAACTAAACACACGTCGCAATTCACCATCCAACAGGGGACCAAAGTAAAGTTGTTCAAAGTCATTATTTCATGATATTTGCACAGAAGTGTAGTCTAAAACAAACATTCACAATGACACTAAAACATCAGCTTTAGCCATCCAAAAATCTCTATAAAACATGTTAAATCTATAAACTCAAAGCTTTATGTTGACTGATGTATTAAATATATTTAGTTGAATTAAAGTATCAATGTTCTGATGTTATTCAATTCACAAAATATAATGAAACTAACTTACAATATTTCATACATTAAGTCAACATAAAAGTTTAAATTTAAACCTCAGTGTTCTTTGGTGAAAGTAAGAAATAACAAAGCAAACTAAACACACGTCGCAATTTACCATCCAACAGGGGACCAAAGTAAAGTAGTTCATCAAAGTCATTATTTCATGATGTTTGTTCAAAAGTGTAGTCTAAAACAAACATTCACAATGACACTAAAACATCAGCTTTAGCCATCCAAAAATCTCTAATGAAGATGTTGAAGGTATAAACTCAAAGCTTTATGTTCACTGTTGTATTAAATATATTTAGTTGAATTAAAGTATCAATGTTCTGATGTTATTCAATTCACCAAATATAATGAAATAAACTTACAATATTTCATACATTAAATCAACATCAAAGTTAAAGTTTAAACCTTAGTGTTCTTTAGTGAAAGTAAGAAATAATGCAAACTAAACACACGTCGCAATTCACCATCCAACAGGGGACCAAAGTAAAGTTGTTCATCAAAGTCCTTATTTCATGATATTTGTTCAAAAGTGTAGTCTAAAACAAACATTCACAATGACACTAAAACATCAGCTTTAGCATCCAAAAATGTCTATGAAAGATGTTGAAGGTATAAACTCAAAGCTTTATGTTCACTTTTGTATTAAATATCTTTAGTTGAATTAAAGTATCAATGTTCTGATGTTATTTAATTCACAAAATATGTAAGGTTTAAACTCAAAATAATTAATGCATTAAGTCAACATAAAAGTTTAAGTTAATTTTATTATATTTTGTAAATGAATGTAATCAGTTTAAGCAATCAGCACATTAAATAACCTTTATACAGTGCCTCTCTGGAACAAGCCATTCAAACAATAGAGAAGTGTGAACGACGTGTGTTTATCTTCCATTGCAGTTCCTGCTCCAGCCTACAGGGGCACACCCGAGCATGGGCTTAAACACACACACACATGAAGGTCACTACTTGGCTAAAATTAAAAAAAATTCACCAAAGTGTTTTTCACTTGATTTTTGTATGATTTAAAGCATGACCAACAGGGGACCTGGAAAATGTCCCCTCTTGGCAAAGAGATCCCCTGTTGGTGGATGTGTTACGACGCTGAGGTCCCCTCTTAGATAGGTAGACAAGTACACACACACACACACACACACACACACACGTACAGTCTAGAAGAAGCTTTCCTCCGCAGAGATAGAAAAGATGAAATAACTTTGTTTATGCTCACAATTTAGATTAAACTGCCCCGCGTTCTCCACCAAAATAAATGTAGGGTTTTGTTACATTTAAATATTTAGCTCAAAGGGAATCAAATGATTCAATAAGGAATTTGAACAGAGTCGCTGTTTTACAGCTGTTTAGAGTCGACTCGCGATTCCTGGAACTAGCCGTACAACATCACTCTGCAATGGATATTATTATCCAGAATATAGTGTTAACACTATATATCAGCACAGTAGCAAAATCGACAGTTTAAGACATTAACTTGTAAGCACAAAACACAAAATATTTATCTTTTCTAATAAAAATACGATTTATTGGATAAACCTAAAACATACAAACTAGTCTAACACATAAACACACGCGTTCACACAGGTTGCAGAAAGAGAAAGTGCGGAAGGAATGAGTTTAAAGGAATGAGAATATGAAGTCCCAAGTTTATAGCAATATGTGCAATTGCTAAGACCTGAACAACCATCAATCACTTGCATTAACCCTCGTATTGAGTCTCTCAATGAGATTATTTAACTTTATATAAAATGCACCAGTTCAGCTAGAATCTGGAGGCTGTACTTGCGTTGCCTTTGTGTTGAGGGAATTCCTTTCGTAGCGTCGTTCCAGATAGGGGTTTCCCGAGGTTGTTGATTGGTTGGAAGTTCGATGGTCATTCGATGTGAATTCTTGGGCGTTGGCTGATGATGCGGAGTTGTGCGCTGGTTAAAGTTCAGGTGGACAAATACGTTTGGGTCACGACTTGCGGCAAACTTAACTAGAACACGAGACTCTCAACGGAAAGAAATAAAAGAATTAAAGTAAACGACAGAAGTGTAATGATCTCCTCATGTTTCCTTTAGAGGAGACGGCTGGCATGCAGGCCAGGCAGCGTTGAAACGCGGCGGCGCGAAGCACGCGAAGAGTGAAGAGAGTAAGAGTGTAAAGAGAGAGATTTGAGGGTGTCCTGAGTTTTTAAACTCAGCTTTTGGACACATCCCAAATGGTGTCTTGACCAATTAAAACAATGTCCTAACTAGGTTGCTGTTAGTTTCCCCTCCCAAACCATAAATCACAATGTTATCTTATCAGTCCCTTGGGTCCCAACTTTCCCGCTCTTGGCAAAGTTAAATTTGGACATGATTTCGATAACAAGACTAACATACATTTTACAAAGAATTGAATTACAGAAACATTTAGAGAATGGAATTTCGAGCTCGAGCATACCAAACACAAATATAAACCATTAAGCTATTCAATAGTTATTAAAAAGGACATACACAATAAGTGATTAAAACATAATAGGCAAATGTATGGGTTACAAAGAGGATAGGAAGTTATGCATAGAAAAGATGAGTTGCTCATAAGTTCTTTAGCATAATTTTGGGTGCATATCTAAATGTAAAGGCAGTTTTATGCCATTTTGGGAATGTGATGGCACGTTCTCTGTGAGGAACAAAAGGTAAGGGAAGAATTCTCAGTGTCCTGGAATCTCGGTGGGGGAGGCAACCAAGCACAAACTCTACTAGTGATTTTCCTTATGTGATGTTCATGATGTGCATTTGACCAATAATCTTGGTAACTTGCCCCAATGTTGACAATCTTCTTCCTTGGGATGATAAACAAGCGTCCTTTTGTATTAATGTTGCAAGTTCTGAGTTGGTTAGGTTTGCTTCAAGCTGGTATAGCGCCAGGGTGTCAAATGACAAATTTTACGACTGGAGTCTTGTCATGCTGGGCCTCTTGTGGAATTTGAGTCTGTAGAAGTGTTTTAACTTCTAATTGAATCTTCTGAATTGTCTGATTCGCGCTGAGACGCTACAAGCATTAACGTTACATTCAAACAATAAGCGAATAAGCAAGTTACCAAAGGTGCTTGCACATCTCACTGCTTACGTTAACCACTTTAACAGCACCGTTAAGAGTTTACGTGACACACACATCCTCCGTGAGCGGCTGACCACGAATCGCGAGCCCTGAATACGCGTTTTATTTCGGTGCCCGTGTTAACAGATGCCTGCCTGTGCAAATTTGTTGTATATCATAAAATAATCACGAGAAAGTGTGCTGATCAGCACGACGTCGCCGTGAATCACATCTTTTGCCAATGAAGCTTGTAATTCTTAACGTAGGAACCCAGAGATGTTACGCCTATAGCCGATATAAGGCCGGGGAATGTGTGAAATCCTTCCGTGACTGTGCTGCCAAATCCCCGCACAAGTCTCTCTCGTGCTCTGCGGACGGAGGATTAGTTAATCTGCGGTTACCGCGAATGTTTATGACACCTTAATATACGAATACAGTTACGAAATATGAAAAATAAAACAGAAATAAGACACTTACCACAGTTGTGAATCGTTCTTCTTGCTGCTCCCAAATGTCGACCGTTGAAGATTATCCCCCCTCTTTAGATTTGAAATTTACCAGAATGCATTGCGGTTAACAGCAATATGCTGTATTGGCTGTATTTTAAGAAATACAACCCGCTGCTGTAAAATATTGCTGTAATTTTTACAATTTTTAATGTAGGAGATCTTGCTGTAGCTCCTTGAAAATGTTATAGAAATTTGTCTAAATCATGGACTCCTATCACACTTCTAACAACACTTTTCATCTTGTGTTTAACCCTTTATTGAGTTATTGTTGTAAACCCCTCTTTTAACCCCAAGTAAAGAACATTTTACACCCGTAATTTTAAAGTTAGCACCACTGTTTTTTTTTTTGTTTTTTTTTTCCACCTGTGGTTATGAAACTATTTCAACGGCGAAAAGCCCTAAGAATGGATATATGGGTATTTATTACAATTACTAAAAATCATTCACTTTGATGAATTAATTATTTGAGACTTCATGGTGGTTTCAAAATGGTTTATTAGCTTTGCTGAATCTTGTGGCAACAGCCATTAAGTCTTTTTATATTAAGAGTGTACAGTATTGACAACATCATATTTTGCTCTTAACTATGTATTAAATGCAGTAGCTATTAGGGCTGTCGCGGTTAAGGAATTTCCCTTGCGGTATTTTTGAGTGGCTCAGTAGCGTGGTATGCGGTATTACCGCCATATAATTGTGTGTATGCTGTTAGAATGTAAGGTCATATTCATAAATCAATAAACCGAAACCAAATCGCGTTGATATATGAAGTAAAGTAAACAGTACTAGCCAGAAAGACCTAGCCAGAAAGAAATTCAAATTTTGAAGAAAAATGTTAGACATACTTAGAGGCTTTGCATCTGAAATCTTCGTGTATATAACAGTTAGCGCGCACCCTCGAGTCTGACTGGACAAGAGACTTTCTGTCAGTATTTCACCTGCGTGTTCTAGACGAGCTGTCAGTCACTGCAGTTTCATTGATACGCCACAAGATGGAGGCAAGAGACTATCTTTGAGTAAGTCTTTAATCCGTTCATTCAACTACACGTTCAAAGACGCTTATTTATTCAAAGAGAGACAGAATGAAACACGATGTTAAAATCATTTAAACTTTAATCACCACTTTTAAAGGCTCAGCTGACCAGCAGAGCATCGATGTTAAGACAGAGATTTCACTTTCCATGGACATGACAAGCTAGTTTCACATACATACCTGACTCGATCTGAAAGACAGACGCAGGTAATCGCACATGCTCAGTCGATCTCTCTCTCATTCGCTGTCTGTTTAGGCATGTTAAGTGCATATCTACTGAGCCTCATAATAAACACATTATGTTATCATTACTAACTTATTACTAATTTAATATTCAGCACACAGGCATTCAGTGAGAAGGGCAAATCCTTAGGAAAAAAGAAAACAGGCAAATATCGCGGTTGCTGCGGTTGTTGCATTCCTCTGCGGTTATGCACGTCAATAGCGCGGTATTGCGATATTGCGGTTATCGCGACAGCCCTAGTAGCTATTTTGTTTTTGCTTTTGTTACAGATGGCACACAGCAAAATCCCTGGTGTTAATTTAACACTTTCAGTGTTAATTGTGGACTCATATATACACTGGCTTCGGTGTTAAAGTTAACACTAAAGCAGTGTTGAATTTAACACTGAAGCAGTGTTAAAGTTAATGAGATAATTAGGTGATTAACGAAGTGATGATTGATCGTTATTGAAGACACCTGATGTTAATAAGCAGAATCACCAAAGGAGAAAACCAACATTTTTAAGCAACCATTATAGCGGTCAATGTTTGCATCAGTTGGGCTCTTGACCCGTAAATCTTTAATACTACTTTTTGTTTGTTGCTGTGTTTGATTTAAAACAGCCAGACATAAGCTAATGTCATCAGGTGATAATTATGTTTTAACATATTCATTGTTTGACATGAATCACCAAGTGTCTAATATGTTAGTTTTTTTTTTGCTTATTGAAATAGTAGTGATGGGTCGTTCTTGAACGATTCGTTCATTTTGAACGAATCTTTAATGTGACTCGGGAAGAACGAGTCGTCTCCGGGAGTGATTCGTTCAGTCGCGCATGCGCAATTGCGCAACTATGAACGAACGACTCAAACCGAAAGACTCGAGAGATGAACTAATCAATTCTGTTTCCGGCTCAGACTGCATAGGTAAAGCGTATGGGGCTGTCACGTGATGAACGAACGACTCAAACCCGAAAGACTCGAGAGATGAACTAATCAATTCTGTTTCCGGCTCAGACTGCATAGGTAAAGCGTATGGGGCCGTCACGTGATGAACGAACGACTCAAACCCGAAAGACTCGAGAGATGAACTAATCAATTCTGTTTCCGGCTCAGACTGCATAGGTAAAGCGTATGGGGCCGTCACGTGATGAACGAACGACTCAAACCCGAAAGACTCGAGAGATGAACTAATCAATTCTGTTTCCGGCTCAGGCAGCATAGGTTAAGCTTATAGGGCTGTCACATGATGAACGAACCCCGACAGATAGAGGTGAGGGAGCTAATCATAGACTGAAGACCCAGGTAAACAATGAATTAATCTTTTCTGTTTCTAATAGCATTATAGTTTTGTCTTGTTTGTAGTGTGATCAACGTTTGTATAAGCAGTACATGTGTTATGGAAGTAAAACATAGCTTTTTAATTATATTTTGGTAAAATGAACGAAATGAACGAAATGACTCGAATAAAGATTCGTTCATTTTGCTGAACGAGACTCAAAGATTCGAGTCGGTAAAATGATCCGAACTTCCCATCACTATGAAATAGCCTTGACGATCCACAGAGGATCAAGCACTTCCTATACTTTTTGGAAAGATTATTTTACAACCTGTTTTAGAAAAGAGTTTTTTATTGGCACACATAGACATCAAGAACCAGCCCATGAATCTCAACAATGGTGACAAACGGCATATTCAGATAAACAGATCAACTCTGAACTCTCATCATTTATTCATGCCACAATGCATGATGGGAGTCATGGATGAGTTCTGATTGGCTACAACACGCTTTTTGATGGTCACCGTTGTTGTGATGCTCACGCTGATTCTTCATGTCTGTGTGTCTAAATTAAAATAAACTCTTTTTTCATCATCTGTCTGATTATGCCAAAACTGATTGCTCTTTTGTTCACAGTTTCTTGTTGTCTGTAAGGAAACCCTATGTCAAATTCTCAAGTCACTTGAAAGTGATTCCAATCCTCAGAGGAGAAAGAACGACTGCGGGTAAGTTGCTGCTTAAATACTATTTTAATAGGCGAACGTTACATTGAGCTGCAGTTAAAAGCACTCGTTTGAATTTATTAATTTATTCGTTTCTGTTTGCTTTGTGCTGCTGTTAAAAGCACTCTGTCGTTGGATTCGTTCATTTATTCGTTTCTGTTTACATTGATCTGCTGTTAAAAGCACTCTGTCGTTGGACTCGTTCATTTATTCGTTTCTGTTTACATTGATCTGCTGTTAAAAGCACTCTGTCGTTGGACTCATTCATTTATTCGTTTCTGTTTACATTGATCTGCTGTTAAAAGCACTCTGTCGTTGGATTCGTTCATTTATTCGTTTCGGTTTACATTGCGCTGTGGTTAAAAGCACTCTTATATTTATTTAACTAGGGTATTCGTTTATATTTAAATTAAGCTGCTGTTAGTTAAGCACTTGTTGTTCTGTTATTTGCCTAGTGGTTTCTGCGTTTAATAGTAGTTTTGATTGTGCTTATTAAAATTCAAAACTGAGCGGACGGCCAAGGGAAGCTTTGGTTATTCATATCGCGCCCTTCCAGAGCAATTAGAAGTGCGAAGTTTGTTGCATTTAAGTTTCGATTAGAGCCATTTTGCGTGCGTGCAATACATTTGCGGCTGACTGAGCCCAGGAGGCGTGGCTAGCGAGAATACTGCTTAAATAGCTCGCTCACTTTCCATATTGTGGGAAAGTGATTCCAATCCTCAGAGGAGAAAGAACGACTGCGGGTAAGTTGCTGCTTAAATACTATTTTAATAGGCGAACGTTACATTGAGCTGCAGTTAAAAGCACTCGTTTGAATTTATTAATTTATTCGTTTCTGTTTGCTTTGTGCTGCTGTTAAAAGCACTCTGTCGTTGGATTCGTTCATTTATTCGTTTCTGTTACTGATCTGCTGTTAAAAGCACTCTGTCGTTGGACTCCTTCATTCGTTTCTGTTTACATTGATCTGCTGTTAAAAGCACTCTGTCGTTGGATTCGTTCATTTATTCGTTTCGGTTTACATTGCGCTTATATTTACGGGTCAAGAGCCTAACTAATGCAAACATTGACCACTATAATGGTTGCTTGAAAAAGTTGGTTTTCTCCTTTGGTGATTCTGCTTATTAACATCAGGTGTCTTCAATAATGATCAATCATCACTTTGTTAATCACCTAATTATCTCATTAACTTTAACACTGCTTCAGTGTTAACTTCAACACTGCTTTAGTGTTAACTTTAACACCGAAGCCAGTGTATATATGAGTCCACAATTAACACTGGGAGTGTTAAATTAACACCGGGGATTTTGCTGTGCAGATATGATATGTTATTACATGAAAAAAAACACTAATACAATAGTAGGCATGCTTTGCATTTATGATACATTTGGATACATAAACTTCAGAGTAAGTAATTTAAATTGAAATATGACTGAATTTGTTGATAATATAGTGTACTTTACTAATGTCAAGGTACAAATTACACATGTTTATGCATCTGTGTAACTGTATTTGAATTTAGATGTTTCTACAAACAACCATGTTTTTTTAACTTTAAACTTATTATGCATTTATCCACAAGATTACATATCAGCTTTCTTCCCTCATAGCAACAAGTTATTTTATTAAGGACATGCTTTTTATGTGCTGTATTATCATGTTGTAGTAGCAAAGACCTTTGGATTGTTTATAAACTTCAAAAACGTTTGCCTTATTTCTTTTGTTCTCCATCCATAGATTATTGGATTAAAACAACTTGGAAAAAATAAGTATATGATACTTATGAATATACGGTTGTTGGAAGAAATGTTATTTCTTATTCTGTATGACAAAAATGCAATCAACGCAGAAAACAGACTAATTGACAGGATAATTATGTGAGTAATGCAGGTGTTTAAGGCCTTCATGTGAGCTTTTTTAGATTTTAACACAGAGGTAAAAATCACAACATAAGAAACAGTAATAAGAATAAAATCTGCTGCTGGTATAAGGAAAGCAGACAAAAGTCCTACAATATTATTAATAGATATATCTCCACATGCTAACTGAACTAATGCCATATGCTCACAAAAACAGTGATCAATGACATTTGTTAAACAAAATGACAGTCTTCCAGCTAGAGAAACCATGGTGACCATCAGGAGTCCATTTCGTATTGCTGGTGCCAAAATAAACTTTAGAAAGTTAGGGATTTCCATGTATTTATGATAGTAAAGAGGTCTGCATATTGCAAAGTAACGATCCAGTGCCATCCAAAAAAGCAGTGTAATTTGAAAGGTTCCAACAAAATGAATGCCAAACATTTGTAATAAACAACCAGTTAGAGATATCCCACTCCAGTTGAATAAAAAACTAAGAAGCATGCTTGGTACAAAAAAATAGGCATGATCAAGTCTAACACAGCCATAACACCTATTAGTGCATACATAGGAGAATGCAAAGACTTTTGACATATAATTAAATATATGATAATACAATTTGATATGATAGCTAATAAAAACATGAGAAAGAAAGGGATAAATAAAAAGGGCCTCCATTCTCCTACACTGTAAAAAACAACCTATAGAATCTACTCAATAAAATGAGGTAAACTGATGTAACAATTTGCACTCAGTTTGTTTGGGTAGATTCTATCCTATATATCTGAGTAAAGAATACCTGAATTTAAGAATCTACTCAATAAAATGGGGTAAACTGATGTAACAATTTACACAGTTTGTTTGGGTAGATTCTATCCTATATATCTGAGTAAAGAATACCTGAATTTATCAGCTAAGAAAAAAAAAAAAAAACGTAGGTAAAGTCTACACAGTAAAAAGCGCAGTATTAAATGAACTCTCCCGGGAGTTTATTTGAGTCCATACTCAGAGTGTTAAAATCAACACTGAAGCAGTGTCAAAGCTAATCAGGTAATTAAGTGATTCATTGAGTGGTGATTGAAAATGATTGAAGACACCAAATTTTTATGTCACCATTATAGTGGTCAGTGTTAGCATTAGTTGGGCTCTTGACCTGTAGCTTTTTAGCATTAAGTTTTGATTAGCTGTTTAGCTAAACCAGCCAGACAAGCTAAAGAGCAAAAGTCATGCAGTGGTGATAATTCTGGTTTAAAATAAGCTTAATTTGAGCCACTGGAATCGTTTAGAGTGTAGTCTTTCAGTTCTATATTATTTATTTATTACAACTGCATTGGGGTTTCACAGCAGCAAAAAATAATAATAAAGCTTGTTATTGTTTTTTATTGGCCTTTTTACAAGCTCCTCTGATCAAATTTTTTTTAAAAGTTGCTCTTTTAGGCACACACAGACATCAGGAATCAGCATATGAATTTCAACAATGGTGACAAACAGCATATTCAGAAACAGATCAACTCTAAACATCACGGAAATAATCAGCTCATAATTTATTCATGCCGCAATGCATGATGGGAGACACAGATGAGTTTTGATTGGCTACAACATACGTTTTTGATGGTCACCATTGTTGTGATTCTCATGCTGATTGTTGATGTCTGTGTGTCTATATCTAAAATATGGGTATATTTTTGTCAAAATAAGCTTCAAAACACCTCTCTGATTAATCCAGCGTAATTAAGAAATAAAATATAACTCAGTTATTCAGGTCATTACATTATGACTTTGTCAAAGCATGTTCAACACCACATAATCTAATTTCTCCTGGTTTGTCTGACCGTTATAACTCAATTAGAGCACCCAAACAAAACCTAATGTTAAGAAGTTAATGGTAAAGAGCTAAACTAATGCTAACACTGACCACTATAATGGTGACTTACAAAATTAGATTTTCTCCTTTTGGCGATTCTGCTTTTTAACATCACACAGGTCTTTAATAATGGTCAATCACCACTCAATGAATAACTTAATTACCTCAATAACTCTAACACTGCTTCAGTGTTCATTTTAATACTCTTGAGTATAGACTCAAACTATTGGGAGAGTTCATTTAATACTGGGCTTTTTGCTGTGTAGACTTTACCTACTTTTTTTAGTTTGTCTTAGCTGATCAATTCAGGTATTCTTTACTCAGATATATAGGATAGAATCTACCCAAACAAACTGTGCAAATTGTTACATCAGTTTACCCCATTTTATTGAGTAGATTCTATAGGTTGTTTTTTACAGTGCAGCACAAAAAACCCAAAAAGAAATCTAAAGAAAATACTACTAATAATAATACATAAAATAAATTAACACTCCAAACTATAGTTTATATTTCTCCTCTTACACAAATCAATCAAATAAAGTGTATCTTAAATTGTATAAATGGTATGAAAAAGACGAGCTACCTCTCAAACATGCAAATCTTCATTTGCTGTTGGTTTAAAATGTTGAAATGTATAATGTATTTTGTAATTTTGTACTTGTTATTTTTTTCTCTTTTGTTTTGTTAATTTATTATTCATTCAGAAAAATATATTTCACATATGGGCATATTTATTTCTTTTATATACAGCTTAGGTTTTTCTCTGCGCAAAAGCTCTACGCTTTTTAGCAAAACGTTTGAAGCATTTTTGTTCGTTAATTGTACGTTAAATGTTTTTAAAGTAATGATGATAAGCGGCCAGCGGCAGTGAGTCGATCCTCTATCAATTTAGCCTTCTCAAAGCATAAGGACTTGCCTAAATTAAAATCTATATATAAAACAGTTCAAGCATATCACACATGTTAGTTTAAACGTTTAACCTTGATAAATGCGCGCTGTTGGATGAATATCAAATCGTTTGTGTGGAGACTTGAAGGCAGCTGAAGCAGCTTTGCAGGAAATGGAGGCACCAGTGCAATCACTTTTTTTGTGTGAAAAAATAAATAAATAATTTCTTCATTTTTGCTCATAAAGGTATAGGAGTAATACATCATTCTGACCTGTAACGGGTCCATTTTTATTTTAGTGCACTCACAATAGCCTATAAACAACTCATGCGTTTATAAAATAAAGGAAAACAGAAGATGCGCTTTCTGCCGTCTGTTCTTGAACATCGCTTCACAATGAACATAGAAAGCTTTAAATTACCACTTTAAAACGAAATAATTCAAATCGAAAATAGAAACGTTCATTATGTAATCTGTAGGCCTAAAGATTTAAAGATATTTCTATATAAAGGCACGTCCAATTTAGAAATGGCGAGAAATTTTTCTCTTTATCTCCATTATTGATGAATGTCTAAAATATAAAAGTAAGGAAAAGCCTAAAACAGGCCTGATTATATTTATTTTATAATTCTATTAAAATTATAATGTTATAGAACATGGGTCTTCAACCGGGGGTCCGCGACCCCAAGGGGGTCCGCGGCGGTACTGCAGGGGGTCCGCTAATTAATGTTAGATAATGAATAATTTTTAATTAAAAAAAATTGTTAAAAAGATAAACATGGGTCAAAACATCAAAGATAAAATCTTAAAATGTAAAAATAATATAATTACATTAACAGCTTCATTAAAACCATTGCATCCATGTGCAGTCACGTGGATGTAAAATACGTCAACGTAGACTGAGCGCTCTTAAAAAAAAAAAAAAAAAGGAGCGCGCTAATTTGAAAACGCTATGCTAATATAAAATTTAACTCGGCAGAATGGATCGCTTTGTAATATCTACACCACGAATAACGATAAGTCATTCATCCGCCTCTTCAGAGACAGCTGGTGCAAGTCCAGATGTGGATGATAATAAACCCGCTGCAGAAGCCCCGGCCAAACGCAAACGAGATAAGTCCAGAAAGTACTCGGAGACATATCTAAAGCTTGGATTTACGTACAAGGACACGGGCGGCATTGAATTGCCGGTGTGTGTTATTTGTTCAGCCGTACTGTCAAACGAAAGCATGAAACCATCAAAGCTGCAGCGTCATTTGGAGACAAACCATGGTCATCTGCGTGACAAACCACTGGAATACTTTCAGGCTAACCTCAGAACTTTCAAAGGGCAACAGACAATAATGAGAAAATCAGCTAAAGTTGGTGAGCTTGCTTTGAAAGCGTCTTATCAGGTGGCTCTTAGGATTGCTCAGTGCAAAAAACCATATAAAATCGCAGAAGATCTGATATTGCCTGCAGCCACTGATATGTGCAAAACAATGTTTGGGAATGATGACTGTGTGAATAAACTGAAAACCATTCCGTTGTCAGATACAACCATTGCTCGGCGGATTGATGAAATGGCATCTGATGTGAGAGCGCAACTGGTAGAGAAACTGAAGCAGGCAGAGGCCTTTGCATTACAGCTGGATGAGGCTACAGATGTCTCAAAGGATGCGCAGCTTTTGGCATTTGTACGCTTTGCAGATGGAAATGAAATGAAGGAAGAATTTTTGTTTTGTAAACAGCTACCTGAATTCACAACAAGCTCTGAAATTTTCAAAGCAATTGATGAGTTTTTCCAAGAACATGACATACCCTGGGCAAAATGTATCGCGCTGTGTACTGATGGCGCGAGATCCATGGCCGGATTAAAAAGTGGACTAATAGCGCTCGTCAAACAAGTAGCTCCAAATGTGCTTTGGACTCATTGCATGTTGCATAGAGAGTCTCTGGCTGCGAAACAAATGAGTGGAGAATTTTCCGACGTTATGGATTCTGTCGTAAAGGCTGCTAATTTTATCAAGAGGAGTGCTTTGCAAACGCGCCTGTTTGCTTCTCTGTGTGCTGCAGCGGGAGAAGAACACACTACGCTGCTTTATCATTCTGAGGTGCGTTGGCTTTCTCGTGGATCAGTACTGTCGCGTGTGTTTGAGTTACGCGCATCCATTCACGAGTTTTTACTTAAACATTGCGCAGAGCTGGCTGCAAAGTTCAGTGACAATACATGGCTTACTAAATTGGCTTATCTGGCAGATGTTTTCTCGGAGCTGAACAGACTTAACTCTTCTATGCAGGGCCGCAATGCACATGCCATTCAGCTTTATGACAAGATAGATGCTTTACTGAAGAAAATGAAAAGATGGAGAGAGCGTGTCAAGCAGGGAATTTTTTCCATGTTTCCATCTGTGGATGACCTGGGTGATTCTGCTGTGCTTTCTCCGCAAGTGACAAATTTAATTGTTGCGCACTTAGAGGCACTCGAGGGGCAGTTTGGAAAGTACTTTTCTGAAGCTGAGTCCTGGCGAAAGGACAAGACGTGGATACAGTTTCCATTTAAAAACAATGCATCTGATGGAACAAATTTGACAGTGAACGAGCAGGATCAACTGATTGATTTAAGCACTGACAGTACATACAGAAACATATACGAGACATGCCCTCTCGCCCAGTTCTGGATCTCCTGCCAGAAAGACTTTCCTCAACTTGCTACAAAGGCAATGATGAGCATTTTGCCTTTTGCCACAACCTATCTTTGTGAAAGTGCGTTCTCCTCCCTCTCCTACCTGAAAAGCAAATATCGTGCTAAACTGCAGCCTGAGTCTGACATGATACTCTGCCTTGCAACATCGATATCCCCCAGAATAGACAGCCTTTGTGTGATTCACCAGGGTCAGTCATCTCATTAAAGATGTCTTAAAGTTAAAACTGAAGGTCAGGTACTGTAAATATAATTGGACAGACACTAGACGGTAATATTAACATGTAAAGTTATGTAAATGTATAATTATCCTGATAGTAATATTAAATGTAAAGTTCTATTAAAATTCTATGAAGTTCATGTAAATGTATAATTGTCCACCTGACTGTAAAATTAAATGTAAAGTTCTATTAATTAACTGTGCAAGGAAAATGCATGAAACTGTAAATAATTAAGACAACTGTGAACAACTTAATAAATTGTAATTTTAATTGCACAATATTTTTGTTATAAAGCATAAATCTTTTTGAAAGATTTGAAAATATATGAAAATATACAGACAATGAGGCTTGTACAACAACAACATAGTTCTAACTGTCTTAAAATAATATAACTAGCGTAATATGATTGGTTTCTATAATTATCGGAGGCTATGTTTCACACATTTTATATCAGGGGGTCCCTACCCCATGTCTCTATCACCAAAGGGGTCCTTGACTGGAAAAACGTTGAAGACCCCTGACCTATAGTGTTTCATTGACGAGTGAATCAATAGTTCCATTTGTAAATCGTTTATGGTCACACACGGGCATAAATACAATCAAAAAGTCAAAACTTTATTGGCATAATTGTCGTTTACAATATTTGCAAAATAAATGGCAAATAGCATATATACATAAAGTTATTTAGATTAAGCGATTCACAATAAATAAAAACATTCAGAATGTTTTGTAAAGAGATCAAAATAAAGGTGAAAATAACGAATATAAACGAATAATACAAATATTATGGAAAAAAAGAAGGTCAGTTAATGGACAAGACTCTGGGATGCATAAAATGTTTCTTGTGAGGCTATTCAATTTTAAGTACTTTATGTAATGTTTATTCATGATAAACTTGTGAATGCTGTCTACATTGCGCACAGACATCATTAGCATATACAGCATCGCCTATATAATTATTTAATATTGTATTAATTTCTACAGAGATGATAATCATATCTATAGGAAGCTTTAAATTATTACTTAACGAAATAAAACAAATTGAAAACAAAAACTCCTTTATGTAATCCGTAAAGATAAATTTCTCTCTCAAGGCGCGTCCAAAAAGGTATTGTACTCGAGGAGCGGATATAATATTCTTGATACTTCAAACTTCCATGTTCTGTTCTATAAATTCTGAGAATTAAAAAAATCAGGCTCTCATGAAATCTTTGAAATCAATCTGTGTATATATGGCTATAGTTTATTCAGTTATTCAGTATTGTTGTGTTTCCCCTGTTTTATTCGTTTAATATTCAGAAACAAGTGCCTTTTTTTTTTCAAAACATTTTTTAAAAGAAAGAATTCAACCCTCCACAATTTTGTTTGCCTATGTCACAATATGAGATAAATCCAGCCCTGTAAATGATACTGATTTTTGTTGCCAAATTGGTTTGGAAGCGTTGTTGAATAAACAAGTAACGTTAAACTGAACTTTTATGCCTGTATGACTGACAATTTTATTGACCACTGAGAAAGCATTGATTTGGTAAGATGATGGTTCATACCATGTAGAAAAATTACATTTTGAAAAATAGCTTAGATGTAGTAAACTACTTTTGCCGTGTTGCTGCTGTAGCTTAGCTAAGGAATGGGAAACCACTACAACACTGTTATACGTCATCATACGTTGTCGCTAGTTCCTAATGTTACATCAGAGGACATGCGCCGATGTTTATCACACATTTCAAGATGTTGAAAAAAATGTTGTAGCGTTGCAAAAAGTACAAATGTACGGTGTACGCACCGTTCATTCACATGTACACATATGGCCGTAAGCAAAACAAACAATGCGTTATCACATGCGTGGCAAATTGCAAATCTGTGGTGTAGTGGTGCCTTGAGAAGTGGGTAAATGCTAGGGATGTCCCGATACAACGTTTTAACTTCCGATACGATACCGATATTGCAGCCTTCAGTACTAACCGATACCGATACAAATCCGATACAATAATCAGCACAAATCATGAATACTTTTACCTATTTTTTTGTGTGGAATGTATGAACGGCTAGATCAAACTGAGAACAAAAGTCAGCAACAGTAAGTATGGAAAAAAACGTTTTTTTTACATAAGAATATATAAAAAAAGAATTAAAGAATAAATATTAAGACCCTGAAAAATATCTTAATTGAATAAACAAAAATATATTTTTTAAAGTGCAAAATACTAATTAAAGGTCACTTCAGTTATTTATTTTTTACCGTCAGCAAATGGTAGGAACAGCTGAGAGCAGGAACATAAGAAAAAAAAATATTGTTAATTGACCAACTGCTAAAGGTTGAGTGTCCAAAGTTTCAATTTTACACACACTGCCCGAAAGAATGAGATCGTTGCATTTGCTATCCACAAAAATAGTGCAAACAAAATAAATATAACTCTAATACAGGGCAGAAAACAAATACCTAACTAAAAGGATGACTACACTTCCTACTCCTCCAACTCAACTTTCTGCAGTCCGAGCATGATGTGGAGATTTTATTTTAAAGAAGATAAGCATTTCTGCATGCTGAGCAGTGAGTCTGCTCCTATGCTCCTCAAAAATAATTGATCATTATTGTTATTATTGTCACGCTTTGCGAGGGTTTCAGGCAGCGTTGGTTGCTTGAAGTTGCCAGAGGATTGTTTCTTTAAAGGATAACTATTGTCAAAATGCAACCTGGGCTGTTTTTGTTTTTACTGTAAACGAGACAAACTTATATCTAAAAGCATAATTACGAAAAACAAGCCGTTTTTGAGATTGACTGTGATTTCGTTTTGTGGTCAGTGGCCGGTGAATGGGAGAACTAGGGGCAAGTTTTTAGCGCATCAAAATCCATATTTTTACAACACTGAGAAGACTCGACACACCATGAAACTTTGCTCGAAGTATTGTCTGGGTCTCTACACATGAACTCCAGCATTGAGAACATTGTTTGTGTTCACAGAGTTTACTAAAAAGAATGTTTTTGAACAACTCACTTTCACTGTTTGAGTCTCCGCGCGCGGCCGTCTCTCCAGTCAAGAGGTATCGATCTCCGAATGCGACGTAATACTGAGGGGAGTGAAGATGGATAGCTCCTAAAGCATATTTCCATATAAATGCACGGCTAATTCGTTGTTTTGTCGCAAGTTAAAAACAATATTAACCTTCTAGTTGTAAAAAGAGCCTCATATAGGAAACATTAATATATAAGAATCTCGCATTCGGAGAGCGACACCTCTTGACTGGCAAGTCGGCTGCGCGCGGAGACTCAGTGCAGAGTTTTGTGATGCTGCTTCAAATGCGCAATGAGGTTGGACGTATTAAACTTTCCCGGTTCTGTTCCACCACGGGAAACTTGTGCATGACAAGTGTTGCACTGAGCCACACTGTCTTTTTCGGACTTTAATGAAAAATACTGCCACACGGCCGACATCGCTCTTTTTCTTTGCTACTTCGCTAGCAAGCAGTGTTGTGATCACATGGGCTTTGCACGCTGGCTCTGGACGCTGCTGGATAGAATAGCTGTAACGGAGTTTAGAGCGGAACGGACATCTTATATCGGAGATTTTTAACGCAGTCCGATATAATCCGATAGAGTTTTTTTGGGCTGATATCGGACCTATTTCCGATATCAATATCGGATCGGGACATCCCTAGTAAATGCTTCATTTGAATTTCCTTTTGAACTTTCCATTTGAGCGCATTCGTTTACTGGATCCTTGGACTGAAATGTTTACAGGGGTTCACTGGTTTAAGAAATTTCAGATCGTAAAAATCTGCTTCTTTTTAATTGTAAGGTATTTTTTTCATTATTATGTACTGATTTAAATGACTGGGGTGTGGGAAATTCCCGCGCCACATGGCCTTTCATGTTTCTAACTTGCAGTCAAGTGTATATGACATAAAAATATATTTTGTAACATCAATCAGTGCAATCAGTGCTATCTGCTAGCAAACTTTAGCGATTTTTTGCAAACGTTTATTTACAGAACAACACCATAAACACAAACACAAGATTGAAGGTAATATACATATAATGAAAAATTGTCATAAAAATCCTTATTAATGGCAAAAATTACCTATATTTATAAGTCTGCTTGCTCGAGTGAGCAGGCATGTTGGAAAATGGAAATTTCTCTTAGCCCTTCGTTTTAAGTGAGGTCCTGAAAAATCTTTGTTTGGAGGCCTATCTGGCCCTTCCCCTTCCCCCTACCCCTCCAACTAAACGAGAAATGAGACACCCCTAGCACTTCACGTAAATGCGCCAAACGGAGGGGAAGGGCAAAAACACCGGTTTTAACCCCCCCAAGCCAGCACTTCTCACCTTTATTCATAGGTTGGGGGGAAGGTGAAAGGTGAAATGGCAAGTTTAAAAGTGACACGAACGACCCTCATTAACAATTGTGAGGTTAGATGTTTGAAGGGTTGTGAAAGCCATAAGATATTGCCTGGGGAAATATCTGTGCCTTGTTACTCGTTTGTTGCGCTGAATCACATGCAATTACAAAATACAATGCTCTCCAGCAGGGCTCTAGAGTGCGACCAATTTGGTCGCATGTGCGACCTAATTTCTCAATGGTGCGACTAAAAAAAATCAAAGGTTGCACCGGTGCGACCAGCCGTTCGAGGGGGAAAAAAACGAAACTCCGTCACTCTTAAAGTCTCCCTGTTGCTCAACAACAGACACACATTAGACCCATATCGTGGTCTAAACCAATCAGAGATAAAGGACGGATCCCGCCCCCCCTCTGATTGTCCGTGGTCCAGATATTCCTGTACGTGTGTGTACGTTTGAAAATGCATGTGATGCAGTCAGGTTGTCTCTACACTGTCAAGCGTTTACAATGCCTCCTCCGCAAAAACACGGACTGGATCGCGGACTCCATTCATAAAAACCGAATTTACTATGGCGCGGAATGACACGTAATACGTTGATTTCTGGAATGATAAATCAAAAGTTGGTCTGTCACTTAATTCAAATCGCGATATGGACTAGTGTCTATGAAAACGGAAAGGCAAAAAGACCGTTTAAAATGAATCCTGCATGTTCCGTTTGCCTCTATGTATTAATGGTGGAGACGTGTATTTTTTTTTAACTACACGCGTATAGGCTACTGAAGCGTTCACGGTGACGCTCCCGCTAATTTTTGGCATTTGCATCTCACATGAACAGATAAACTCAATCTCCAAACCTACTGTGTCACTTTTACCGTTTCATTTGAGAAAGCATCATATCATACTGTTCACAGATACTTCACGGCAACCTGTCAAAATAAGAGTACGGTTTAACATGAAACAGAACAATATTAGTCCTGTATTACTTTTGTACAGTATAATGTAGGTGTTTATATATTCCTATTTATAAATCATATGTTTGCCAAAAATTAAAAAGGTTTATTTTTCATTTGATTAAAAATAAATACATGTTTATGCTTTCATTTGATTATGAGAAAAATTAAAACAAGAATTTCGAAAAATAAAAATAAAATAAAAAAACAATTTTAGAGCCCTATTGTTCAAAATGTTAAAATAGAGAGTTTTGGACTTATTTTTTCACTGAAATGTTTTCGTTATTACACAAAGTAGGGTAAAGTACTGGGGGAAAAATATGCTTCAAATAAAGAACTTTATATTGACCAGATTGTTAGTTAATCATTTACAAGTCAATATTGCCTATATGGACAGGGATTAAAAAATAAATAAAATAAAAAAGTAAAAAAAAAGTGAACTTGTAAAACTGCGGTGTTGAATGTGATGCGGTTGAAAATTTGGGTGCACCTAACTTTTGTGCTGGTGCACCTAAGAAAAAAAGTTAGGCGCACCAGTGCAACCAGTGCAAAAAGTTAGTCTAGAGCCCTGTCCAGTTTTTAATTTAATTTAATTTGTTATGCCTTTATTCAATTGTCAATTGATTTACTCAAAATACAATAGGATCTAATATCGCTACAACTTTGCACACATTAATACGGCAACGACTTTACTTTTTATTATCTTTTTTTTGTTTTTGATAACAGATTCTTAACAACAATGCCAAAAAAAATAAAAAACCTTATTTATTCAAGTGATCAGAAATGTACATTATATTTTCTTTTTACACTTTAGCCAATGCTTAGACATTTTTAAACAACTTTAGACATTGTTACAGTCCAGTATGTCCACCCTGACACAGCCGGAAGAACTTTAACTGTTTAACTGTAAACAGTCCCTTTTCCTTCAATTATTTTTTAAGAAAAAATAAAGGGCATGGGCAGCTCGCAATCAGAATGTACAGCACCAAAATCACAAAAACAAATCTTAATAATAATAATAATAATAATAATAAATAAATAAATAAATAAAATAATTTTTAACACTACACAAAGTATAGTTTATAATTCTCCTCTTTACTCAAATAAATTTTTAGTGTATCTAAAATTGTACATATGGTAAGAAAAAGACGAACTACCTCTCAAACATGCAAATATTAATTTGATGTTGCTTTAAAACGTTTAAATATATCATGTATTTTGTTCTGAAGATGAAAGTTGCGGAGTTAGTAATGTGTAACTGCCCGCGGCACCGACAGGATCACTTGATTTTTTTTTCCATTATAAATGTGGATACAGCTTGCAATACTCGTTTAAGAATTAGGCATTGTTCAAAACTAGGCTATTTTACATATTTCTTTTATTTGTGTACAACCACAATAATAATAAAAAAAAAAACTGCATGGGCAGCGCGACATCATAATGTACACACTGTAAAAAACAACCTATAGAATCTACTCAATAAAATGAGGTAAACTGATGTAACAATTTGCACTCAGTTTGTTTGGGTAGATTCTATCCTATATATCTGAGTAAAGAATACCTGAATTTAAGAATCTACTCAATAAAATGGGGTAAACTGATGTAACAATTTACACAGTTTGTTTGGGTAGATTCTATCCTATATATCTGAGTAAAGAATACCTGAATTTATCAGCTAAGAAAAAAAAAAAAAAAAAGTAGGTAAAGTCTACACAGCAAAAAGCGCAGTATTAAATGAACTCTCCCGGGAGTTTATTTGAGTCCATACTCAGAGTGTTAAAATCAACACTGAAGCAGTGTCAAAGCTAATCAGGTAATTAAGTGATTCATTGAGTGGTGATTGAAAATGATTGAAGACACCAAATTTTTATGTCACCATTATAGTGGTCAGTGTTAGCATTAGTTGGGCTCTTGACCTGTAGCTTTTTAGCATTAAGTTTTGATTAGCTGTTTAGCTAAACCAGCCAGACAAGCTAAAGAGCAAAAGTCATGCAGTGGTGATAATTCTGGTTTAAAATAAGCTTAATTTGAGCCACTGGAATCGTTTAGAGTGTAGTCTTTCAGTTCTATATTCTTTATTTATTACAACTGCATTGGGGTTTCACAGCAGCAAAAAATAATAATAAAGCTTGTTTTTGTTTTTTATTGGCCTTTTTACAAGCTCCTCTGATCAATTTTTTTTTAAAAGTTGCTCTTTTAGGCACACACAGACATCAGGAATCAGCATATGAATCTCAACAATGGTGACAAACAGCATATTCAGAAACAGATCAACTCTAAACATCACGGAAATAATCAGCTCATAATTTATTCATGCCGCAATGCATGATGGGAGACACAGATGAGTTTTGATTGGCTACAACATACGTTTTTGATGGTCACCATTGTTGTGATTCTCATGCTGATTGTTGATGTCTGTGTGTCTATATCTAAAATATGTGTATATTTTTGTCAAAATAAGCTTCAAAAACACCTCTCTGATTAATCCAGCATAATTAACATAAAATATAACTCAGTTATTCAGGTCATTACATTATGACTTTGTCAAAGCATGTTCAACACCACATAATCTAATTTCTCCTGGTTTGTCTGACTGTTATAACTCAATTAGAGCACCCAAACAAAACCTAATGTTAAGAAGTTAATGGTAAAGAGCTAAACTAATGCTAACACTGACCACTATAATGGTGACTTACAAAATTCGATTTTCTCCTTTTGGCGATTCTGCTTTTTAACATCACACAGGTCTTTAATAATGGTCAATCACCACTCAATGAATAACTTAATTACCTCAATAACTCTAACACTGCTTCAGTGTTCATTTTAATACTCTTGAGTATAGACTCAAACTATTGGGAGAGTTCATTTAATACTGGGCTTTTTGCTGTGTAGACTTTACCTACTTTTTTTAGTTTGTCTTAGCTGATCAATTCAGGTATTCTTTACTCAGATATATAGGATAGAATCTACCCAAACAAACTGTGCAAATTGTTACATCAGTTTACCCCATTTTATTGAGTAGATTCTATAGGTTGTTTTTTACAGTGCAGCACAAAAAACCCAAAAAGAAATCTAAAGAAAATACTACTAATAATAATACATAAAATAAATTAACACTCCAAACTATAGTTTATATTTCTCCTCTTACACAAATCAATCAAATAAAGTGTATCTTAAATTGTATAAATGGTATGAAAAAGACGAGCTACCTCTCAAACATGCAAATCTTCATTTGCTGTTGGTTTAAAATGTTGAAATGTATAATGTATTTTGTAATTTTGTACTTGTTATTTTTTTCTCTTTTGTTTTGTTAATTTATTATTCATTCAGAAAAATATATTTCACATATG
This sequence comes from Garra rufa, assembly GCF_049309525.1. NCBI lineage: Eukaryota > Metazoa > Chordata > Actinopteri > Cypriniformes > Cyprinidae > Garra > Garra rufa. Next base: position 36,043,743 of record NC_133374.1, read on the forward strand.
GGCATATTTATTTCTTTTATATACAGCTTAGGTTTTTCTCTGCGCAAAAGCTCTACGCTTTTTAGCAAAACGTTTGAAGCATTTTTGTTCGTTAATTGTACGTTAAATGTTTTTAAAGTAATGATGATAAGCGGCCAGCGGCAGTGAGTCGATCCTCTATCAATTTAGCCTTCTCAAAGCATAAGGACTTGCCTAAATTAAAATCTATATATAAAACAGTTCAAGCATATCACACATGTTAGTTTAAACGTTTAACCTTGATAAATGCGCGCTGTTGGATGAATATCAAATCGTTTGTGTGGAGACTTGAAGGCAGCTGAAGCAGCTTTGCAGGAAATGGAGGCACCAGTGCAATCACTTTTTTTGTGTGAAAAAATAAATAAATAATTTCTTCATTTTTGCTCATAAAGGTATAGGAGTAATACATCATTCTGACCTGTAACGGGTCCATTTTTATTTTAGTGCACTCACAATAGCCTATAAACAACTCATGCGTTTATAAAATAAAGGAAAACAGAAGATGCGCTTTCTGCCGTCTGTTCTTGAACATCGCTTCACAATGAACATAGAAAGCTTTAAATTACCACTTTAAAACGAAATAATTCAAATCGAAAATAGAAACGTTCATTATGTAATCTGTAGGCCTAAAGATTTAAAGATATTTCTATATAAAGGCACGTCCAATTTAGAAATGGCGAGAAATTTTTCTCTTTATCTCCATTATTGATGAATGTCTAAAATATAAAAGTAAGGAAAAGCCTAAAACAGGCCTGATTATATTTATTTTATAATTCTATTAAAATTATAATGTTATAGAACATGGGTCTTCAACCGGGGGTCCGCGACCCCAAGGGGGTCCGCGGCGGTACTGCAGGGGGTCCGCTAATTAATGTTAGATAATGAATAATTTTTAATTAAAAAAAATTGTTAAAAAGATAAACATGGGTCAAAACATCAAAGATAAAATCTTAAAATGTAAAAATAATATAATTACATTAACAGCTTCATTAAAACCATTGCATCCATGTGCAGTCACGTGGATGTAAAATACGTCAACGTAGACTGAGCGCTCTTAAAAAAAAAAAAAAAAAGGAGCGCGCTAATTTGAAAACGCTATGCTAATATAAAATTTAACTCGGCAGAATGGATCGCTTTGTAATATCTACACCACGAATAACGATAAGTCATTCATCCGCCTCTTCAGAGACAGCTGGTGCAAGTCCAGATGTGGATGATAATAAACCCGCTGCAGAAGCCCCGGCCAAACGCAAACGAGATAAGTCCAGAAAGTACTCGGAGACATATCTAAAGCTTGGATTTACGTACAAGGACACGGGCGGCATTGAATTGCCGGTGTGTGTTATTTGTTCAGCCGTACTGTCAAACGAAAGCATGAAACCATCAAAGCTGCAGCGTCATTTGGAGACAAACCATGGTCATCTGCGTGACAAACCACTGGAATACTTTCAGGCTAACCTCAGAACTTTCAAAGGGCAACAGACAATAATGAGAAAATCAGCTAAAGTTGGTGAGCTTGCTTTGAAAGCGTCTTATCAGGTGGCTCTTAGGATTGCTCAGTGCAAAAAACCATATAAAATCGCAGAAGATCTGATATTGCCTGCAGCCACTGATATGTGCAAAACAATGTTTGGGAATGATGACTGTGTGAATAAACTGAAAACCATTCCGTTGTCAGATACAACCATTGCTCGGCGGATTGATGAAATGGCATCTGATGTGAGAGCGCAACTGGTAGAGAAACTGAAGCAGGCAGAGGCCTTTGCATTACAGCTGGATGAGGCTACAGATGTCTCAAAGGATGCGCAGCTTTTGGCATTTGTACGCTTTGCAGATGGAAATGAAATGAAGGAAGAATTTTTGTTTTGTAAACAGCTACCTGAATTCACAACAAGCTCTGAAATTTTCAAAGCAATTGATGAGTTTTTCCAAGAACATGACATACCCTGGGCAAAATGTATCGCGCTGTGTACTGATGGCGCGAGATCCATGGCCGGATTAAAAAGTGGACTAATAGCGCTCGTCAAACAAGTAGCTCCAAATGTGCTTTGGACTCATTGCATGTTGCATAGAGAGTCTCTGGCTGCGAAACAAATGAGTGGAGAATTTTCCGACGTTATGGATTCTGTCGTAAAGGCTGCTAATTTTATCAAGAGGAGTGCTTTGCAAACGCGCCTGTTTGCTTCTCTGTGTGCTGCAGCGGGAGAAGAACACACTACGCTGCTTTATCATTCTGAGGTGCGTTGGCTTTCTCGTGGATCAGTACTGTCGCGTGTGTTTGAGTTACGCGCATCCATTCACGAGTTTTTACTTAAACATTGCGCAGAGCTGGCTGCAAAGTTCAGTGACAATACATGGCTTACTAAATTGGCTTATCTGGCAGATGTTTTCTCGGAGCTGAACAGACTTAACTCTTCTATGCAGGGCCGCAATGCACATGCCATTCAGCTTTATGACAAGATAGATGCTTTACTGAAGAAAATGAAAAGATGGAGAGAGCGTGTCAAGCAGGGAATTTTTTCCATGTTTCCATCTGTGGATGACCTGGGTGATTCTGCTGTGCTTTCTCCGCAAGTGACAAATTTAATTGTTGCGCACTTAGAGGCACTCGAGGGGCAGTTTGGAAAGTACTTTTCTGAAGCTGAGTCCTGGCGAAAGGACAAGACGTGGATACAGTTTCCATTTAAAAACAATGCATCTGATGGAACAAATTTGACAGTGAACGAGCAGGATCAACTGATTGATTTAAGCACTGACAGTACATACAGAAACATATACGAGACATGCCCTCTCGCCCAGTTCTGGATCTCCTGCCAGAAAGACTTTCCTCAACTTGCTACAAAGGCAATGATGAGCATTTTGCCTTTTGCCACAACCTATCTTTGTGAAAGTGCGTTCTCCTCCCTCTCCTACCTGAAAAGCAAATATCGTGCTAAACTGCAGCCTGAGTCTGACATGATACTCTGCCTTGCAACATCGATATCCCCCAGAATAGACAGCCTTTGTGTGATTCACCAGGGTCAGTCATCTCATTAAAGATGTCTTAAAGTTAAAACTGAAGGTCAGGTACTGTAAATATAATTGGACAGACACTAGACGGTAATATTAACATGTAAAGTTATGTAAATGTATAATTATCCTGATAGTAATATTAAATGTAAAGTTCTATTAAAATTCTATGAAGTTCATGTAAATGTATAATTGTCCACCTGACTGTAAAATTAAATGTAAAGTTCTATTAATTAACTGTGCAAGGAAAATGCATGAAACTGTAAATAATTAAGACAACTGTGAACAACTTAATAAATTGTAATTTTAATTGCACAATATTTTTGTTATAAAGCATAAATCTTTTTGAAAGATTTGAAAATATATGAAAATATACAGACAATGAGGCTTGTACAACAACAACATAGTTCTAACTGTCTTAAAATAATATAACTAGCGTAATATGATTGGTTTCTATAATTATCGGAGGCTATGTTTCACACATTTTATATCAGGGGGTCCCTACCCCATGTCTCTATCACCAAAGGGGTCCTTGACTGGAAAAACGTTGAAGACCCCTGTTATAGAATATACTATAAAAATATAATTATAATTACAAATTATACTGGCATAGAGTATATGTAAAACTTTAATAATTGTAGCTGCTTATATTTTCAGATTTTATGTTTCTCTGTTCTATATATATCTTAAAATTTAGAGGATTTGCTGCAACGCAATTTTGTCCGATATGCAAATTATTTATTAGCCTATTAGTATTTTAATCCATAAAGCAAATGCTTTAAAAACACCTTTAAAAAATACTATTTTTGCATCCAGATGCTTTTAAAGAACTTTTCAATATACATGTTATCTTATATCTTAAATTAACTTGTATCTTAAATGTAAACCATGATTTCGTTGTATTCCCTGTGTAATGAATCTCTTACTTAGCTACATTTTAGGTGCGTCTGAGCTTTGTTGTTTATGATTTTTTTAAAAATCAAGAGTTGCGCGCACTCAACAAAACTGACAAGACTCATTTGAACGCTTCTGATAGACATTGCATTCCTAACCCAACAGAATCGTGTGTGGTTCGTTATAACACTGTAAAAACGCCTAAAAAGAATTACGGTGCAGATTATCTGATCTTAATGTAATGCCGCAATTTACATTTTCTATTCATTTTCATTTTATTATCAACAGACGTAATATATTGATTTTGTTTGTGCAGGGGAATATGTCCAATTTAGTGGCATTTTTTGGCCCCAGGTCCCCTTGGCCAGGGGAAGGCTAAGCCTTCCCCAGCCTTACACACGCTCCGCCTATGATACTAACTATATATATACACCCTTAGAATATATAGCCTATATATACCCACTTAGAATAATTTTCTTCCCGACCCGACACGCTAAATTTAATTCTCATTTCCAGAATCTCACATTTAACCATTTGGAAACAATGTCGAGTATAAAACTTTTTTCGCAGTACATCCATTATATTTCCATGTTCCACTTTTAAGACGTATTATAGCCCTGCATTTTAGTCCGTCAAAGATCAAATGCGGGCTAAAATTATATTTTAGACATTCAGTGGTTACATTCAGGCTACCATGAAGGTCCTGTCAGCAGCATTGAGCGCACGTTCAGCACAGCTTGGAAGGGTTCCGTGTTTAAAGCTTACCACAAAACACTGGCAAAAGTAAATACCATGACTGTCTAATAGTAAGGAGATATTTTAATTATTTATTTAGAAACTACTGTTTTCTGAGTCAGTGATGATGCAGTTAACAGTCCTCCTCATATCCTCGTTGGACGCGCGCCTTTAGAGAGAAATGCATCTCTACGGACTAGCTACATAATAAAAACAGTTTTTGTTTTCTATTTTTTTTTTCCGTTAAGTAGTAATTTAAGTCTTTCTACATATTTATTTATCATGTCTGACAAAAAAATAACGGTTAAATATTTTCCACTGAAAAAAAATGTAACTGATCGAGCTTGAGCCTTCATGTCCTAAAAATGTGTTTTGCTCTCTCCGCACAAACGATTGGATATGCACCTAATAGCGCATATTTATATCTATTATTATTTATATCTTTTATTTTACATCTATGGATTTTATTTTAGCCAATTCGTGATTTGAGAAGGCAAATTGAAACACAGAGTAGGTCAACTCACTGTCTGCCGCTTGGTCTTTAAGAAACAAAAAGCTTACGTTTAACGAACAAAAATGCTCCAAAGTTTTTTTTCTAAATTAACTTAATAAAAAAGAAAAACGAAATTATAAATACTTTGCCATTACATACAGAATGAATTACCGATTATGGCGCCAGATATTGAAAGAACAGACATAAATACTGTCCAAATAGCCCTCTTTGTGCAGGGCTTGGCCACAGAATGTTGTTCCTTGCGCCACCTGGTGGATATTATATGAAGCGCAACAACGTTTTAAAAAAACCTAAAAAAGCCCCTGCAGGCCGACGCGTGACCACGTGTGCTGAATTGCAGGCTGCCGCGTAAAAATAGACGCATTTTTAATGGCCAGATCTGTAGGAAATGACTTGGCAGGTGACAAAGTTTTTTGTTTACCAGAAGTGGTAGATGTTCCGGTTGCGTACGATGATTATGACGATTTGCAGGAAGAATTTCCGAATGTGTTTAGCACATGTGTAGTAACCCGAGCACAGGCTAAAAAGTGTAAAGACACTGTTGACCTGTCGGAAACCTTTTTGAGTGAGGATAATTCCGAGGAATCTGATGTAGTAGAGCTAAAAATGTACGCAATTCCTAATGTTGATTTACCGTGTGAGCGGGCTACGTTAATTGAGGCACAATGCACCGATCAAACTCTTTCTCACTGTTTTGCAGCAGCTGTCGAGCAGACCGTTTTGCCAGAACACCCCGTTGCCTATTTTGTTGAAGAGGGCGTGCTTATGCGTAAGTGGTCACCAAATCGGGTCGGAGATGACTGGGGCACTGTTTTTCAGGTGGTGATTCCAAAAACTTTTAGAGAACAGGTGTTGAGTGTGGCACATGACCATGAACTTTCCGGCCACCTAGGTATTCGAAAGACGTATGATTATCTATTGAAGTATTTCTTTTGGCCATCAATGAAATCTGATGTAGCAAAATTCTGTAAATCATGCCATGCTTGTCAAATGGCTGGCAAACCCAACCAGGTGATTCCCCCAGCCCCATTGAAACCGATACCAGTGATTGGTGAACCGTTCGAGCGGATTATAATCGACTGTGTTGGGCCATTGCCTAAAACAAAATCTGGAAATTTGTTAACTTTAATGTGTGCATCGACTAGATATCCTGAGGCGATTCCTCTCCGTTCACTTAAAGCTCATGCGGTTGTTAAGGCAATTATTAAATTCTTTACAACTTTTGTGGTACCTAAATGCATTCAGTCAGATCAAGGAAACAACTTCGCTAAGGCAATAAAAAAGTTGAACATCAGGCATCAGGTATCTAGTGCATTTCATCCGCAGTCGCAAGGTGCTCTTGAACGATTTCACCAAACACTTAAGTCTATGCTTCGAACCTTTTGCGTTGAACAACCGAAGGAATGGGATGAAGAAATTCCTCTCTTGTTGTTCGCCATTCGAACTACCACTCAAGCGTCGCTCGGATTTAGTCCGTCAGAGCTGATCTTTGGACACACGGTGCGCGGTCCTTTGAAAATTTTGCAGGAGCAGTTTTTGTCTCCTACTCTCCAAGCCCTCGTGAAAAATGTCCCAGAATATGTTAGTTCTTTTCGTGAAAAGCTACACAAAATGTGGAAATTGGCAAAACAATCGCTTGACTCGGCACAAGACCACATGAAGTGTCGTTATGATCAAAAAGCTGTCCAACGCTCATTTTGTGTCGGAGATAAAGTTTTAGTCTTACTACCTGTGCCTGGTGCAGTACTGAGAGCTAAATTCAGTGGGCCCTATGAAATTAGCGAAAAATTGAGTGATACTATGTTTTTTCCACTCCTGAGCGTAGGAAGAAGGCACGGGTCTGTTATGTCAATATGCTTAAAGCATATGTGACCCGGCATGATTCTGTGAAGAAGTCTCCTGTTGTCACTGTTGCACCAGCAGTGGAGTCCCTTGCAGAATACTCACCAGAAAGGGATGATTTGATGATGAATAGCGCCGCTTTCACTACTGCCTGTTTGTCTAACTCTGAAACCTTGTTGAATCTTTCTTCTAAGTTATCTCACTTATCCGTTTCTAACCAAGCGGATATTAGAACCTTGATTCAGAGTTATCAAACCTTGTTCGGTGATTTTCCTTCGATGACACAAGTGTTAACGCACGACATTGATGTCAGTTCACATGCGCCTATTCACTAGTTCGCTTTTGCATATAATAAACAGCGTAAAGTTAAGCGTGTTTGGCATGCTGTCCGGGAGAGGGCTCCGAGCTCGGTAGTCATTCCCGAGCCCGGGGCACTCCCCCTGCCCAGGGAGAGGGGTCCGAGCTCGGCCTTTGGCCCGAACCCAATAGCGCTCCCCCCTTTTCTGCAGGTGAAGAAAAATAAAAAGGGGGGGGTGGGAGGGATGCTGGAATCAGAGATAGCTGAAGGTAGGACTGCTTGGTTATTTAAAGGAACTGTAGTAATTGGATAGGGAGAGTGGTTGGATAGGGAGTGATTGCTGATGATGAATTGGCCGTGTTAATTATCTGCGCGAGCTCCTCCTGAAATTTGTTAATGAAACATCACTTAAACAAAATGCTTATCGTGTAAATCCAGTTAAGAGGGAACTTATGAGACAAGAAACACGGTATTTACTTGAACATAGTTTGGCGGTCCCAAGTTCTAGTCCTTGGTGTTCTCCATGTCTTATAGTGCCCAAATCAGACGGGTCGTCACGTTTTTGTACCAATTACAGGAAGGTAAATTCGGTGACAAAAGCTGATTCTTTCCCCATGCCACGCATGGAAGATTGTGTTGACCGGGTCGGGAAAGCAAAGTTTGTGACGAAATTAGACTTGCTAAAAGGATATTGGCAGGTGCCCCTTACAGCACACGCGCATCTGAGATTTCGGCGTTCGCCACCCCTGACGTGTTCCTACAATATCGGGTAATGCCTTTCGGGCTTCGAAACTCGGGTGCGACTTATGTCTGTTGTGTTGTCCAACATGTCTAATTGTGAGGCTTATTTAGACGATGTCGTGTGTTATGGAAATACATGGGAAGATCATCTGAAAACCTTACGTGAAGTCTTTGAGCGACTTAAAGCTGCTAACCTCACTCTGAACTTAGCCAAGTGCGAATTTGGATGTGCTACCGTCACCTATTTAGGGAAAGAGGTTGGAAGTGGTAAAGTTCATCCTTTGAATATGAAGATTGAAGCAATCCTTCATTTCCCGGTTCCTGAGAACAAAAGAGAGCTGCGACGATTTCTAGGAATGATCGGGTATTACTGCTGTTTCTGTAGAAATTTCTCCATAGTTGCGGGTCCCCTAACAGGATTACTCCGGAAAGCAGTCTCATTTAAATGGTCTGCTGAATGTGAAGCTGCATTTAATGCTCTAAAGATGTTGCTGTGTACAAACCCTGTGCTTATTGCCCCTGACTTTGAAAAACCATTTCTGTTGGAAGTTGACGCTAGTGGTAGTGGTGCTGGTGCTGTATTATTACAGGTTGGGAATGATGGTCTAAATCATCCTATCAGTTTTTTTTCAAAGAAGTTCCTGAAACATCAGCTAAGCTACAGTACCATTGAAAAGGAGGCCCTTGCTTTAATTTTTGCTTTGCAACACTTTGAAATGTACATCGGTTCCACTTTACAACCAGTTAATGTTTACACTGACCATAACCCATTGATATTTCTCCAACGCATGTCCAATGCCAACCATCGTCTCATACGCTGGTCATTAATTTGTCAAGGTTACAGTTTGAACATTTGTCATAAAAAGGTACAGACAATGTGGTGGCTGATTCTCTATCCCGTGTTAATTAGCATTTAAAACATGTTTTATTTTATGGATGGGGGTGTTAGGAGTTTGAGGTGTTATTCTGCCCTCTGGTGTTTCTTCTGGGTATTTGCTTGTTTTTCAGATGGGTGTTCCTCCAGATAATTCACCGGACGCGGCGATTGGTTTGTCTCCACAACCAACCAGAATAAAAGGACCACCCCAAACACCTTCCAGGGGCCCTTTTGTGCCATTGCGTGCCTGTGTCGCTGCCTTTTGATTCGTTCTTCGTAGAATGGAGTATCTTGCCAGAGAGAAAGCGTTCGTCTAATGCTATGTCTTGCTATTTGATATGAATCTAAATTACCTCTTGTAAATATTGGGTGATTTGTACTGTTAACGTGTTAAAGGCGTTAGGAGGTTTGACGCCATTTCTTTTGTTATATATATTTTGCACTTTGTTTTTGTATTAGTTCATCTAACACGAAGGTGGTTTTGTTTATTATTTTGGCCTTGTCCACCTCTGAAGTTGGAATTTGTTTCCTTTTGCCCTTTAATAAAAGTAAATACGTTTTCCTAATCTCTCTGGTAGTGAGACTCATTTTACTCTCTTTTAGTTACGACACAGACCCCTAGATGGTCATAACAAGTGTCATGAAATACCTGTCCACAGTCGCAGGGGTTTCGTGCACTTCATATTTATATTCATATACAGTGTCTTGAAATACCTGTCCATGATACCGTTGTAAACCATGATTAATTTTCGTAAATAGACGATTCACGTTTTACATTTCTATAACGGCTGTTTATTTGTTTTCGAAAATCGTTTAAATGTTAGATTTTAAAACATAAAAATAACCTGTATGACCGTGTTGTCCTTCATTATACATCAGTGCTGATCCTAGGTTTTGAAATGCCCGCGCAAAAAAACTGATTCACTGCGCATGATCGATGACCTCTCTTAATAATTTTTTTTAGAAAGGGGCGTTTTCCCAAAGCCCCCAGAAACACCCATTTTACGTCGTGGTATGGAAACCCCTGGAATTTGGTGAATGCCGAGGATTACTGGCCTACAGCAAATGCTAAAAGTATTTATATCTCTTGCAAAAGCAAACACTTCTTTAAAACATGTTTTGTCTGTTATGATTTTTTCAGATTTTTTCGGATACGTTTCAAAGGCTTTTATCGACAATTACATGACATTTATGCAAAGAGTCAGTATTTGCAGTGTTGGCCCTTCTTTTTCAGGACCTCTGCAATTCGACTGGGCATGCTCTCAATCAACTTCTGGGCCAAATCCTGACTGATAGCAACCCATTCTTTCATAATCACTTCTTGGAGTTTGTCAGAATTAGTGGGTTTTTGTTTGTCCACCCGCCTCTTGAGGATTGACCACAAGTTCTAAATGGGATTAAGATCTGGGGAGTTTCCAGGCCATGGACCCAAAATTTCAAAGTTTTGCTCCCCGAGCCACTTAGTTATCACTTTTGCCTCATGGCATGGTGCTCCATCGTGCTGGAAAATGCATTGTTCTTCACCAAACTGTTGTTGGATTGTTGGAAGAAGTTGCTGTTGGAGGGTGTTTTGGTACCATTCTTTATTCGTGGCTGTGTTTTTGGGCAAAATTGTGAGTGAGCCCACTCCATTGGTTGAGAAGCAACCCCATACATGAATGGTCTCAGGATGCTTTACTGTTGGCATGACACAGGTCTGATGGTAGCGCTCACCTTTTCTTCTCCGAACAAGCCTTTTTCCAGATGCCCCAAACAATCGGAAAGAGGTTTCAACGGAGAATATGACTTTGCCCCAGTCCTCAGCAGTCCATTTGCCATACATTTTGCAGAAGATCAATCTGTCCCTGATGTTTTTTTTTTTTGGAGAGAAGTGGCTACTTTGCTGCCCTTCTTGACACCAGTCCATCTTCCAAAAGTCTTCGCCTCACTGTGCGTGCAGATGCGCCCACACCTGCCTGCTGCCATTCCTGAGCAAGCTCTGCACTGGTGGCACTCAGATCCTGCAGCTGAATCCTCTTGGTGGACTTTCTTGGACGCCCTGAAGCCTTCTTAACAAGAATTGAACCTCTTTGCCTGAAGTTTTGGATGATCCTATAAATTGTTGATTTAGGTGCAAACTTAGGCCCCGTTTACACGAAGGGAAGACGCAGATATTTACCTGCGGTTTGGCCTCTCATTTACACGAAAACCCTGTTTTTATCACAGAAAATGAATATTTCTAAAAACTCCGGCCAAAGTGGATAAATTTCAAAATAAATTTGAAAACGCCGTTTTCACGTTGTATTGTGGACTGTGAAAACGGAGGCTTTTGAAAAAGATGATGCATATTTATAGTCATGTGACGCATATTGTACCAATAGATATCTATGTTTACACCAGTAATTGTGCCTGTGCCATTCACTGTCACACTGCTGCTAAAGAGATTTACCTTGTACACAAATTACAGTCCTAAAATGATGACAGAAAATTTACTCACAGTTGCTGTCCGGCAAAACATGACGACAACTGCTTTTCAAATAAAATATGAATGAGCGTGATATAGACGCATCAGTGGATGATGAGATATTTCCGTAAATTATCCCGCCAAAAGAATTGTGTGAAAACTTATTATGTCTGTATAATTTCGGAGGCTTTACGCAAGCGCAGTAAGGCGAATTTGATGTTTTCCTACATTTCAGTGTAGATGAGAAACGATCCCGGTTACTTAACTGTAACCTTGTTCCCTGAGAAAGCGGAACGAGATGCTGCGCTGCTAAGCGCATTGGGAACGTCTTTAGTAGTGACCAGCTGTGAATATTGTGTGTAACACGTCAATAGAATTGACCCAAAGGCAGTATAGCCTCGGTTGGTGAAGTCATAAGAGCGCACGTGCACGAGGCTATAAATAGATGAGCGCCAGGTGCATCGTCAGGATATTTTGTCTGAAGAGCAGTCCTGGGACATCTTCAGCACTGCAAAGTAGCGCAGCATCTAGGAGGTAAGCCTGAAGAGCACGGACTGGACACAGTCCAGAGAAAAATCTGCCTCGCTATTCTGTTCAGATTGCGTGAGCGCAGACCTCCCTGGTGATTTATATAAGAGACTGCTGCTGTGTTGTCCACCCGCACTAAGACATGACAGCCCCTTAACTGACGGAGAAAGCATTTTAGAGCCAGAAATACAGCCATCAACTCGAGGCAATTGATGTGCCAATCGAGCCGATGACCCTCCCATTCCCCTTGGGCTGGACGACCATCTAAGACCGCTCCCCAGCCCGTCAGGGAGACGTCCGTCGTTAGCAGTTTACAACGACACGGCGCCCCTAGAGTGGGACCCAAGGTAAGGAACCGGGGTCTGAACCACGGAGTTAGTGTACGAAGCCCGCGGCGCGTCACTTTTATTTGCCTTTGAGGATTGGCTCTTGAATGAAATCCTCTGGCTTTTAGCCACAACTGAAATGGTCTCATGTGCAACAGCCCCAGAGGAATCACCGTGGATGCTGATGCCATGAAACCTAAAATTTTTTGGTACTGACAAACAGTACGTTCTTGGCCTAGCCTGACTTTGATCATGGTCTGCCGAATGGTCTCGATTCAAACGGGAGACAGTTGTGCCCGCATCGTGATCGAATCCCAAACGATCCCGAGATAAGTCATTCTCTGGGCAGGAGAAAGAACACTTTTCTTGGTGTTGAGTCTCAACCCTAGAGAAACTAGATGAGCTAACACGATGTCTCTGTGTTGGAGCACCATCTCTCGCGATTGTGCCAGGATTAACCAATCATCGATGTAGTTCAAAACACGAATGCCCTGGAGTCGTAATGGAGCCAGTGCTGCATCCATGCATTTTGTGTATGTGCGGGGTGACAAGGCTAGGCCGAATGGAAGAACCCGAAACTGGTACGCTTCACCCCCGAAAGCGAACCTTAGGAATTTCCTGTGTAGTGGCAATATTTCTACGTGAAAATATGCGTCTTGCAGATCGATCGTGATGAACCAATCGTGATGTTGAATCTGTGCCACGACCATCTTGACAGTTAACATCTTGAACTTGAGCGCTTTGACTGAACGGTTTAAGCCTCGAGGATCTAAGATTGGACGCAGCGCCCCATCCTTCTTGGGAACCAGGAAGTATCTGCTGTACTAGCCCGACTCTCTCTCTGGAAGAGGAACATGCTCTATTGCCTCTTTGCTCAGAAGATTTTGTAGCTCTTGTGACAGTACGTGCGTCAGTTCCGGTTTCACGGAAGTGTAAACCACGCCGTTGAAACGCGGAGGACGACAACTGAATTGGATTCTGTATCCTATCTGTACTGTGCTTAATACCCACGCAGAGATGCCTGGCAGAAGTTTCCACGCTGCCAGACTCTCTGAGAGTGGTATTAATTTTAATACTTCCTTTTGAGGGGATGTTAGATGACAGCCGGAAACGACGGAACATCTAACATTTCACTGGAAACCGCTGCCCCCCGAGGCACGAGAAGTGGCGGGGATGGAGAGGTTTTGTGAGGGTATCGGGAAGGGGCGAAGAGATCTTGAACACTACCCCCACCGGATTGGGCGCCAGACAATCAGGACTTTCTCTTTTTATTGATAATAGACCTGAGGTCTGGCTTAGGAGGTTGCTGAGCGCGGCGAGCCTGTCCCCAGTCTCTACGAGGGGGAGCACGCTTTTTTTTTAATTCCTGTTAGATTCAACCACAGATGCCGCTCCGTGCTGACTAAAGCACTCATAGAACGGCCGATGGAGAGACAGATCTGTTGCTCGACGAAGCTCAGAAAATGCTTCCTCGTCGATTGTGCTGCCCACACTCAAATCCTTCAATAAGTCAGCCTGGTATGCCTGTAACACAGCCATAGTGTGCAGCGCAGCACCAGCCTGACCTGCAGCTTGATAAGCTTTACCCACTAAAGCTGATGTTGTGCGACATGGTTTAGTGGGGAGGGTAGGTTTCTTTAATGACGATGCCGATTCGGGCGAGAGATAGCTCGCGAGCGTCTCTTCAACCCGAGGTATCTCCATATATCCCCGCGACTTCGCACCCACGATAGCCGAGAAAGTCAACGTCGAAGGCACGAAGACACGAGAAGTATACGGCTTACTCCATGACTTAGACAGCTCGTCATGGAGTTCCTCGAAAAAGGGGAGAAGCTTTTGTTTCGGACTGGAAATAGTTCAGATGGGAGCGAAGCATCTTAACTGTTAACTGGTCGCAATGCTCACACCCGCCTTTCTCTATCGCCAGAACTGCGTGCTCTTCCCCCAAACAAACAAAGCAGTAGTCGTGTGTATCCAGCTCAGTCATGGGACGGGAGCATGGAGGAACACAGCGCTTACTGGTTTGTTGACTCATTATAACTCTTTTTCTTTTTAAACTCTTTGAAAACTTGAAGAGAGAAAAGAGAGAAAAAGAGTGAAATTTCTGCACACTGCCTAGCAAAAACTAACTCCTAACAAAGATCAAAGGATGAGTTAGAGAGAGAGAGAGTTCTTTGACGCACACATGCACAGAGTGATCTGAAGACAAAAGACCCTGACGATGCACCTGTGGCTCATCTATTTATAGCCTCGTGCGCTCGCGCTCCTATGACGTCACCAACCGAGGCTATACTGCCTTTGGGTCAATTCTATTGATGTGTTACACACAATTTTCACAGCTGGTCACTACGAAAGACGTTCCCAATGCGCTTAGCAGCGCAGCATCGACTGTAGCTTTCAAAAGGGAACTTTTGGAAAACACTTGGAAACACTAGTGTGGACGGAGAGCGTTTTAAGATGAAAATTCCGTTTTCAAATGTATCCGGATTAATGTAAACGTAGCCTTAGTTGCCACAATATCCTTGCCTGTGAAGCCATTATTATGCAACGCAATGATGGCTGCATTAGAGCTGTGCAATATATCGTATTTAAATCGCGATAACGATATTGGCGTCAAACGATATGAAAATTAATAATACCGATTATAAACGATTTTTGTCATTTATCTGTACTGCCACGGCACCGGCGTGGTCGCGAATGGGTTAATCAAAACGCGGCGTGTGGTACGTCATTGACTTAAAAACTGCTCTACAGTTTCGCGCGCTTTCTTCGGTCTCTGTGTTGAGTGAAGACATTAGCAAGCTAGAAATGGAAGATGCAGGAAAAGTATCAGTGCAGGCTCAGTTGGTCGCCAAAATAGGGAGAAGAAGTTCGGTAGTATGGGACTATTTCGGGTTTGAGGAGAAGGATGAAGACCAGAAAACAATTATATGCAGGATTTGCCGGCGAGTGGTGTCTGCGCCTTTTGCCAACACATCGAACTTATTCACACACCTCAAGGTAAACCACAGGGCAATTCACGATGACCTATTAAAGAAAAAACAAAAAATGGACCAGGCCAACGTTGCTTCAACCAGCAAGACCACCCAGTCATCAATTCAAGGCACGCTGTACAACGCAACTCAGTACGGCCCAAATTCAGAGAGGCACAAAGCATTGACCGAATCCATCGGCTATTTTCTAGCCAAAGATATGCAGGCTATCAATACAGTCGAGGGCGAGGGCTTTAAGAAAATGATCAGAGAGCTTGACAAACGCTATGCTCTGCCCTCTCGACATCATTTCACCAGAAATGTCCTGCCAGGGATGTACGAGAATTGCCGAGAGAAAGTTTCAAAAGAAGTGTTGGAAGCGGATCACTTCGCAGCAACAACGGATCTATGGTCTAGCCGTACAAGCGAACCATATATTAGCCTCACTGTGCACTTCATCGACAACGAGCTCAACTTAAAAGTAAAGTGTCTGCAGACGGCTTTCATGCCAGAAGACCATACGGGGCAAAACATCGCGGACATATTGAGGGAATCTCTGGCGCAATGGGGATTAGACGAAAGCAAGTTGGTCTGCATCACCACTGATAACGCAGCGAACGTTAACCTGGCTACACAAATCAATGGATGGACGAGGCTCCAATGTTTCGGGCATCGACTGCACTTGGCCATAGGTGAGTACTGAGTAGCTATTATTCCTTTGTTAAATGGCATGATAAGTGATGGTACCTAACCTCTGTCAACTGGACAACCGCTTTCTCGTGGTTGCGTTTTCGACCGCATCATTGCTAATAACTATAACTAGTTGACAACTTGAAGGTAGCTAGCTAGGCTGAACTTGTCGTTCTCTTCAAAACAAGCAAACAGACAAAAAACACGGACATTATGATAAAACATTCAGTCGACGAATTGGCTAAAATGTTAATAATGAAGTAAAGGAAGGCTTGTTTTGAAGACGAAACACTCTTTTGAATGAGCTACAGACAGCTGATTACCAAGTTGTTAACTGGTTATCAATTATGCTTTTGAGAAACGATGCACAGACTAACATTAAATGCATTGGCTGTGCAATATATCGAACGATATTGTGAGGCGCGTTTAGTCAATGAAGCCGGTGCTTTGATTAGTAGTAAATCTCCATCACGTGCGTTCCGCTCAGGTTCCGCTGGAGCGGCAATTGATACACAGAGACGTAAATCTCTGACAAGCTACGCCATATCGAGCTTAACATCGCATTCGATATTTAGCGCGATATGGCGTAGCTTGTCAGAGATTTACGTCTCTGTGTATCAATTGCCGCTCCAGCGGAACCTGAGCGGAACGCACGTGATGGAGATTTACTACTAATCAAAGCACCGGCTTCATTGACTAAACGCGCCTCACAATATCGTTCGATATATTGCACAGCCCTAAATTGTGCTTTAATCTTATCTTTGCTTATCCTAATCTGAATGAGCTTTAAATCAGTTAGCTGGCTGTGGTATAATTCATTATTAGTCCTAGGTTTCCTCCAGTTCAGTCGTGGGTGGCCTTACAAGGCAAATAATGTGAAATACAAACTATTTTACACCTTTGTGTTTTTTTTCTTTAATCTTAGAAAATGCAATGAAGAATTCCGATGACAAGATCAGCCGTGCCATGGGAGTCTGTAAGAGGTTGGTCAGTAGCTTCAGCTACAGCTGGAAAAAGAAGAGGGAACTTGAAGAAGCCCAGAAGCAACTAAATCTGCCTCAGCACGCCCTCAAGACCGAATGCCCGACCAGATGGGGATCTAGACAGGCCATGGTCGCCAGAATCCTTGAGCAACAGAAGGCGATTGCCCAGGTCCTTTCCAATGACCGGAAACAACGACATCTATACCTCTCCTGGCAAGACATCGATGTACTGGAAGCTGTCAATAAGTCACTGGCCCCTCTGGTTGATTTCACAGACGCGCTGTCAGGAGAAAAATATGTGAGCATCTCTCTTGTGAAGCCAACACTGCATCTCTTCAATAACTCAGTCTTGAAAGATCAAGAAGATGACACACTGCTTGCCAAAACCATCAAGCATGACATACTGGGTTACCTCAATGAGAAATACAGTGGCAGTGAAACACAAGAGCTACTTGACATGGCGTCTGCCCTAGACCCAAGATTCAAGTTGAAGTATGTGGATGAAGACCAGAAGGAATCCATTGTGAGTCGAGTGAAACTGGAGCTGAGGGATGCCAGAGCTCCCAGTGCTATGGTAATAATAATTTAATTTATAACAATGCACTAATACAACATTATTGTTTAACTGTGTGGTATTATTAAATGGTATATTATTATTACTATTATCATTACTGTTGTTGTTATTGCGTTGTATGTATTAATATATTAACACACATCTGTTGAATGTGTTTTTCTATGTTTTTGACTCTAAGGTGGAAGCCCCTTCAGTTACAACTGTGGCCCCTGCTGATACTGAGGATGCTGCTGGTACAGATTTTCCTAGCAAGAAGAGGAAGCTCCTGGCCAGCTTCTTCAAGGCCACTCCAGACCAGGGTGCAGGGCCTCACCTACCAGAAGACCAAGTCATTTCTCTCGAGGTCCAGTCTTACTTCCAGTCCGAAACAATAGATGCTGAGAAGGACCCGATGATATGGTGGAGAGATGCGAAGGCCATCTTCCCACGTCTTTCAAAGCTTGCCAGAAAATACTTGTGTATACCTGCCACAAGTTCCTCTTCAGAGAGAGTTTTCAGCACTAGTGGGAACATTGTCACTTGCTTGCGAGCATCTTTGAAACCTGACCATGTCAACAGGCTGGTGTTTCTAGCAAAAAATCTTTAGCAGCATTTGCTAGTTCAGGACAGGTGCTCATTTCAAGTTCATTCCAAGTTCAATGGTGGGTGTTAACGAAAAAAATGTAACAAATACAAAAGTGGAGCATTTTATTTTTGGATGCAGCATTTTTGGAAAAAAGTAGAACAAAGTCTATTTTTTATTTTCTTCATATAAATGTTTTTTATATAAATATAGACATGTTTTGTATACATTGGAAACCTTACATTTTTTTCTTAATATATTTATTTGTTTTGTTATAGTGAGAAATGCTGAATAAACCCCTTTAAGTGAGATAAACATGTGTTTTTTTTATTTTCAAAATTGATTGTTTCAAAATGTGAGCTTATAGACCCTTTTTGTATGGCTATATCTAGGTGTTTTAGAAGGTATCATTTAGACAATAATAAAATTTAGTCATAATACAAATATACTGTCTTCACAAAAAGGTCCCACAATATACACTAGGCTATGTGCTTAGCACTCAACAAGGTATAGAGGTAGACACAAGCCAGTAGAGGATCAAAGCAAGTAAATGCCTAAATACTTTAATTTTGAAAACTAAATGGAAAAGCAAGAGATAAATTGGAGGAATTTGAGTCCATCCTCTTTGAGTTGGCGCAAGCTTTACACGAATCGGCAAAAAAAAAATATCGTTTAAAATATCGTGATATCAATATTGACTGAAAATATCGCAATATTGATATTTCCCAATATCGAGCAGCCCTAGGCTGCATGCGTTTCTTTGCAGGTCACCATGGTTAACAATGGAAGAACAATGATTTCAAGCATCACCCTCCTTTTAACATGCCAAGTCTGCCATTCTAACCCAATCAGCCGGACATAATGATCTCCAGCCTTGTGCTCGTCAACATTCTCACCTGAGTTAAAAAGACGATTACTGAAATGATCTCAGCAGGTCCTTTAATGGCAGCAATGAAATGCAGTGGAGCATTTTTTTTCGGGGTTAAGTTAATTTTCATGGCATAGAAGGACTATGCAATTCATCTGATCACTCTTAATAACATTCTGGAGTATATGGAGTATAAAACTTTTGGCCACGACTGTACACTTCAAAATGCATGTATATGACAAATGTAAATGTGTCTTTTGCTTGGTAATAGTTCAATGGAGTGCATTGGAGTTTGTCATAGCACACACACGTGCATATACCTTCTAATGCCATGCTGAAAAGAACACTTCGACTGGGTTCAGAAATGGAGAATTTAGTAACAGTTTGAGCATCAAAACTTGTGGATGGTTAATGAACCAATTGCAGACCAGAGCAGTTTGATAGAACCATACATTGTCTCAGATAATAACAAACCATTTTGGCCAATGGCTACACAAATTTGCCAGCACTCTGTCCTTGGGCACTGACAATAGTGTGGTGCCTATGAGTTTTTTTTTTTTTTTTTTTCTATACGTCTTGTCTTGGCTAAGTGACCTCATCAACACAGATGAAGTGATGTTCTGCAGCTCTGCCCTCCAAAGGCAAAGCGCAGTAACTGCCAACACTGAAACTGAGAAAAATACCTTTGAAGTTTTTACACCAGCTAGTCAAACATGTTGAAACTCTTTTCTCTAAAATAGGACACAATTTAACCAGGAGACTTTGCCACAAGACAATACTGTTGTCACAAAGTCCATTTTAAGCCTTAACTCAATGTTGAACAAATGTGTAGTTACTGCGCTTTGCCTTTGGAGGGCAGAGCTGCTTCTAGTACCATAACTCTCTGAAATAGACATGACAAAACATTGTATGACAGTATGAAAACACTTAGGCCAGTCAGTGTAGACTGGAATTCAGTATTAGTGACAGGACAGTACGTTAGTTTTAAATAAGGAAGTAATGTGTGGACAAGTATGGGGACCGATACTCGTAATTTATGCTCTGAATTAACCCATCCCAGCACGTACATGCACATTTGCTTAAGGGTCTCACCTCAGTTGTGGTATTGAAGGTGAACAAAAGTGTTGTTGATTTACTCCCCCCACCTACAACCTGTACTGAAACTCAAACCTGCGACCTTTGCGTCACAAGTCAGACTCTCTAACATTAGGTCCCATACTATTACTGTTAGAATAAAGTGTCTAATGTAAAAAAATGCCTAGTTCTGCCATGAAACTAGTTGGCACAGGCTGATGGGTTGTTAACGTAACTGATAGAATAACTGATGAAGTTATACAACTTGGCACAAGCTGATTGGTTCATGTTGCGTACGCAACCAATGAGCTTGCAGCTTTACATTTAAATGGCTGGTAGCATTCACTTGGGTATTTTGCAGCGCACTTTCAGAGTTTCTTTGACACCCTCCACCTTCCCCAGGTCCACCTGTATAGATCAGCTACGGGTTATTCTATGCTATTTGTGCAGCAGCAGTATGTCTTAAATACTCACAGCACCAAATGGCCATATGCTTTGGCAGTAGTAAGTTCCTGTACTTTCTTGCAGCAGCAATAATCTACAACTACAGCAATAACCAACAGCAGCAGCAGCAGCAATTCAGCAGCAGCAGCGTAGCAGATCTATTCCAAGACCAAATACATTAACATTGTCATATCCAATACCATGCTGAACTTTTCTGAAAGTTGTCATGACAGAATTGTGTTTTGCTTTTATCGTGTTGTTCACACACACACACACACACACACACACACACACACACACACACACACACACACACACACACACACACAAACATAGAACCTTGAAAACAATTTGAAGGAGAAACCACAGTCCTATGACACAACAAAAAGAAGATGAGTTCCATTTCTCTATGGGAGTAACACACAGACTCTTGGGAACACAACACTATTTATTTAGAGACCATAATATGTGTCAAGCTTTTAATTCACTGTTCAGCAATGTAATGGGGAAGTACAATGTGGGTTAATTTAATATTTCATCTTTACTCAGTTATTTATCAATGTTATGCTTTCCATGTAAAAAGCTATGCTCTGTACTTCTGAATTGCTGAAGTGTTAGAGAAGTGTTGTTTTCTTATTCAAATTTATATCACAGTACAGCAATCAAAAAAGGTAAAGTTCTGTGAATTATTATTATAATTATTATTATTATTATTATTATTATATTTATAGCAGATAATTAGTTAACTTCATCCTATATTGATTTCATTTGTTGGTACTGTTTCATTTATATGACTGTAGTGAACTGATTAGCTATTGTATAATTTCTCTTTTCAGTTTCATCAAGTTCATTTGGAGAACAGTACTCTGTGGACAAAGGTCTTTTCAACATGAAGAATCTTTCCACACAAAATATCTCATTCACTGAGTTCAAATTAAATGGTTTCTACAGTCTAGGAGAATGGAGGCCTTTTTTATTCATCCCTTTCTTTCTGATGTTTTTATTGGCTATCACAGCAAATTCTATTCTTATATATTTGATAAAAACTCAAAAGTCTCTGCACTCTCCCATGTATGTCCTAATAGGTGGTATGGCAGGTGTAGACTTGATTATGCCTATATTTTTTGTACCTAATATGCTTCTTAGCTTTTTATTTAACTGGAATGAGATATCTCTAACGGGTTGTTTGATTCAAATGTTTGGCATTCATTTCGTTGGACCACTTCAAATTACTTTGCTTTTTTGGATGGCACTTGATCGTTACTTTGCAATATGCAAACCGCTTTACTATCACAAATACATGGAAATCTCTAACTTTGCAAAGTTTGTTTTTGCACCAGTAATCAGAAATGGACTCCTGATTGTCACTATGGTCTCTCTGGCTGGAAAACTGACATTTTGTGCAACAAATGTCATTGATCACTGTTTTTGTGAGCACATGGCATTGGTTCAGTTAGCCTGTGGAGATATATCCACACTGTAAAAAACAACCTATAGAATCTACTCAATAAAATGGGGTAAACTGATGTAACAATTTGCACAGTTTGTTTGGGTAGATTCTATCATATCTGAGTAAAGAATACCTGAATTGATCAGCTAAGACAAACTAAAAAAAGTAGGTAAAGTCTACACAGCAAAAAGCCCAGTATTAAATGAACTCTCCCAATAGTTTGAGTCCATACTCAAGAGTATTAAAATGAACACTGAAGCAGTGTTAGAGTTATTGAGGTAATTAAGTTATTCATTGAGTGGTGATTGACCATTATTAAAGACCTGTGTGATGTTAAAAAGCAGAATCGCCAAAAGGAGAAAATCTAATTTTGTAAGTCACCATTATAGTGGTCAGTGTTAGCATTAGTTTAGCTCTTTACCATTAACTTCTTAACATTAGGTTTTGTTTGGGTGCTCTAATTGAGTTATAACGGTCAGACAAACCAGGAGAAATTAGATTATGTGGTGTTGAACATGCTTTGACAAAGTCATAATGTAATGACCTGAATAACTGAGTTATAATTTATGTTAATTATGCTGGATTAATCAGAGAGGTGTTTTTGAAGCTTATTTTGACAAAAATATACACATATTTTAGATATAGACACACAGACATCAACAATCAGCATGAGAATCACAACAATGGTGACCATCAAAAACGTATGTTGTAGCCAATCAAAACTCATCTGTGTCTCCCATCATGCATTGCGGCATGAATAAATTATGAGCTGATTATTTCCGTGATGTTTAGAGTTGATCTGTTTCTGAATATGCTGTTTGTCACCATTGTTGAGATTCATATGCTGATTCCTGATGTCTGTGTGTGCCTAAAAGAGTAACTTTTAAAAAAAATTTGATCAGAGGAGCTTGTAAAAAGGCCAATAAAAAACAAAAACAAGCTTTATTTTTATTTTTTGCTGCTGTGAAACCCCAATGCAGTTGTAATAAATAAAGAATATAGAACTGAAGGACTACACTCTAAACGATTCCAGTGGCTCAAATTAAGCTTATTTTAAACCAGAATTATCACCACTGCATGACTTTTGCTCTTTAGCTTGTCTGGCTGGTTTAGCTAAACAGCTAATCAAAACTTAATGCTTAAAAGCTACAGGTCAAGAGCCCAACTAATGCTAACACTGACCACTATAATGGTGACATAAAAATTTGGTGTCTTCAATCATTTTCAATCACCACTCAATGAATCACTTAATTACCTGATTAGCTTTGACACTGCTTCAGTGTTGATTTTAACACTCTGAGTATGGACTCAAATAAACTCCCGGGAGAGTTCATTTAATACTGCGCTTTTTGCTGTGTAGACTTTACCTACTTTTTTTTTTGTTTTTCTTAGCTGATAAATTCAGGTATTCTTTACTCAGATATATAGGATAGAATCTACCCAAACAAACTGTGTAAATTGTTACATCAGTTTACCCCATTTTATTGAGTAGATTCTTAAATTCAGGTATTCTTTACTCAGATATATAGGATAGAATCTACCCAAACAAACTGAGTGCAAATTGTTACATCAGTTTACCTCATTTTATTGAGTAGATTCTATAGGTTGTTTTTTACAGTGCATTAATAATATTGTAGGACTTATGTCTGCTTTCTTTATAGCAGCGGCAGATTTCATTCTCATTACTGTCTCTTATGGTGTTATAATAATCTCTGTGTTGAAATCTGGAAAAGTTCACATGAAGGCCTTACACACCTGCATTACTCACTTAATTGTATTGTCAGTTACTTTGACAACCGCTTTGACTTCATTTTTGTCATACAGAATAAGGAATAATATTTCTTCCAATAACCGTATATTTATAAGCATCATCTATTTATTTTTCCCAAGCTGTCTACACCCACTAATCTATGGATGGAGAATAAAAGAAATAAGAGAAACATTTTTGAAGTTCATAAACAATTCAATGGTCTTTCCTTTAATAAAATGAATGCCTGTTGCCAATGGATGGATACTACATACTATGAAAAATAATTTGAACATATGACAAACTATTGTTATTGTATGATTGTAATGATGCATTTGTATAATTTCTTGTAGCTGTTTTTTTTTTTTGTTTTTTGTTTTTTTTTAATAAACACATCTAAATAGATGGCATACTTTATAAAGATGATAATTTAATTTGTGTCATTTGTGCCATGACAGTAACTAAAGTACTGCATATGATCAACATTAAATAAAATAATAATAAATAATAATAGTTATTATTAATTATTATTATTATTATTATTATTATTATGAATGATAATACGGCACAAAGAAAACAATTGCAAAATGTAAATGGATACTGCATTTTAATACATGTGTGACATTCTGAGTAAATAAATCAGATGCAATACTTGTAATAAATGTGTAATACATTATTGTAGTATCCAATAGTTTTGATAACTCATCAGTGATACGCGATGAAAAAAAAGGTATACATTTCAATATGCTTGAACATTAGTCCAACCAAAAAGGACGAATCTCTCATCATTTACTCTTATGTCATCCCAGAAGTAAAATCACCTCTGTGAGTGTATGTAATATAAGTGTATGGGCACTATAATGTAACATTGATATACAGGACAACTTTTGAGCAATATTGCTCGGCAATGTGCCTGCTTGGGCACTTTTCCATTGAGAATGGTTAACAAATATCTACCTGAATACTTTAGATCGGTTGTGGGCCCTGTGTCTCACCTGGTTGCCTGTTGTTAAACAAATTGCCAAGCAACACTGCTCAAAAAGCTGTGTATCATCACCTTCATGCTCTAAAATGCACAGCAGTTGGCAAGTGATGCTTTATAGCCTAGGTTTTTAACCTGCTCTGTAGTGTCCTACAACCTTAATCAAACATATATGAACAGGCTAGTCAAG
Source organism: Garra rufa (assembly GCF_049309525.1). Taxonomy (NCBI): domain Eukaryota; kingdom Metazoa; phylum Chordata; class Actinopteri; order Cypriniformes; family Cyprinidae; genus Garra; species Garra rufa. The sequence goes on from NC_133374.1 coordinate 36,068,504, forward strand.
GTCTTCAGGATTGATAGATGATAATAATAATAATAATAATAATAATAATAATAATTATAATTATAATTATAATTATAATAAATAAATAAATAAAAATCACACTCTAAAAAATCGCACTGTAAAATAACAGTAATCTACTGGCAGCTGTGGTTGCCAGCATTATACTGTTATTTTATAGCTCTCTACCGTTAATTTACAGCTCTTCATTTTTACAGTATGTTACCGTTATTATACCATGTGGTAACTCATTTTATTTTGGAAACCAATTGCTTCAAACCATTTGAGTTAAAAAAAAAAAAAAACTATTGTTTATATGGTTTAAGTATAGTGAATTTATTTAATTTGAGTCCACTAAGAAGAAATATTTCTTAATATAAACCCACAAACACTTAAAGTGTAATAAAGAAGCAATCGACTTTTACTCAAATCTTTATAGATTGTCATTAACTAACAAAACCACAAATTTGTGTAATAAAGGGCTTAGTAAAGATTGCCTCTATGTCAGCAATTCCACAATTACTGTCTTTAAATAAAGCAGCAAAACCTCAGTGCTTGTGGCTCATCACTGTCTGAAGCACAAGCTCTACACTCTAAAAAAATAGCACTGTAAAATAACAGTAATCTACTGGCAGCTGTGGTTGCCAGCATTATACTGTTATTTTATAGCTCTCTACCGTTAGTTTACAGCTCTTCATTTTTACAGTATGTTACCGTTATTATACCATGTGGTAACTCATTTTATTTTGGAAACCAATTGCTTCAAACCAATTCAGTTAAAAAAAATATATATATATATATATTGTTTATATGGTGTTAGTACAGTGAACTTATTTAATTTGAGTCCACTAAGAAGAAATATTTCTTAATATAAACCCACAAACACTTCAAGTGTAATAAGGAAGCAACCGACTTTTACTCAAATCTTTATAGATTGTCATTAACTAACAAAAGCACAAATTTGTCTAACAAAGTGCTTAGTAAAGAGATTGTCACTATATCAGCAATTCCACAATTACTGTCTTTAAATAAAGCAGCAAATGTCAGTGCTTGCGGCTCATCATTGCCTGAAGCACAAGCTCTACTCTCCAGCACAATGGTCACCCACAAAACTAAATTAAACTAACAGATCTCTCTTGTACAAAAACACACCAGTTAGGCACAATTAAATATTTACTCTCCTTACCAGTTAATGACTTTGCATAATTGTTTTTCTATGAACATTCACTAATATTTTAGTGAAAATAACTTGATTTAGTAAATCTGACTGTTGTGTTTTACAGTATATTACTGTTTTTTCTTGAATTAACAGTAATCTACTGGCAGCTCTGGTTGCCAGCATGTTACTGTTTTTCTACAGTGCGTTGCCGTAAATTAATTACAGTTTATTACTGTTAAATTACATTTCATGCTGGGTTTTTTTCATTGTGCATCTTTAACCCTTTAAAACCCACAGCAAAAGCCTCAGTTTTAAATGAACACTTATAATGTGTCAACACTACAGAGTGTTTGAGTAATACTGAATTAGTGCTGAAGTTAATGAGATAATTATATGATTGATCACGTTCTGATTGAGCATTAGTGATGAACACCAGCTGTTAACAATCAAAATCGCTGAAGAAAAACACAAAAACAACTGACTTCAGCCACAGCCTTAGATGAAATCAACTGAAATAAAAGAAGACATTAAATTTCTCAAGATCTGATTAAACTCCTAAAACAGCATTACCAGCTTCACTTATTACCACACTGAATTTATTTCTGGGTCAATGACGTGACGGGTCATTTTTTTGTCCAAAGGCCTTAATAATAATAAAAAAACAAATATATAACATCCAAAGTGTGTAAGGTAGTACAACTTGATCTATTTTACTGAATCCAAAAGGTTTTAATTATATTTTACTACATATAATGGTATTTTAAAAATGTTAAAGTGTCAAAAGGTCATTCGGTTTAACCGTCCGAAGGCCAGTACTGCAATTTCATTTGTGATTAAAATATCTTAAAATTTAATACATTTATATATTTTTTATTCTGGCATGATTTTATAAGACTACATATCAACATAGTGCAAAATGGTATTAAAATTATGTGTAGAAGTCGTTGCTTTTTTATGAGAAAGAATGTCCGGAAAAATTATTTTCATTGATGTCATTCGGAGAAACCAACATAAAGGGCTCCATTTTGGATCGAGTCATGTGGTCAATGTTAAGTGACAGGATGTGACATCATTCAGACACTTGCCAAGGACCGCATGGTCGTGAAGCAAAATAAGTACACAGCAAAAAGGCCAGAGTTAAATTAACTCTCCAGGGAGTTTATATGAGTCCACTCTCAAAAGTGTTAAGTGTTAAAATCAGAGTGTTAAATTAACACTGAAGCAGAGTTAAAGTCAATGAGATAATTAGTGATTAATTAAGTCATGATCGATCATTATTGAAGACACCTGATGTTAACAAGCACAATCACCAAAGGAGAAAATCACATTTTTTAAGAAACCATTACAGTGGTCAGTGTTTGCATTAGTTGGGCTCTTGAACTTAACATTTGTAAAATCTCATCTTGTTTGGCTGCTGCAGCAGTGTTATAACAGCCAGACAAAAGGCAATCAGGTTTTCAATAATTCTTTGTGAAATATTAGACTATGGTTTTTATCACTGGTTACATAGACTCTATGAACGAGAACCACATCTTTAATCAGACAGATATGTAAAAAAAAAATATTTTGATCAAAGTCTACACAAAAAAAAGAACATAAACTAGTTTAGACACACAGACATGAAGAATCAGTGTGAGAACCACAACAACGGTGACCATCAAAAATAGTATTGTAGCCAATCAGGACTCATCCATGACTCCCATCATGCATTGCGGCATGGATAAATTATGAGAGTTCAGAGTTGATCTGTTTATCTGAACACGTCGTTTGTCACCGTTCCTGAGATTCATACGCTGGTTCTTGATGTCTGTGTGTGTCTAAACAGCAAGTTTTGACTTGTGAGAAATTCTTCCAGAATATATTTTAAAGAAAGATGGAGAGATTTGTTTGTTGTGGACTCATGAGACTAAATATATACAACAGTTAATAGACTGAACTCTTTCAGAAGCTTATCTCTGAGTTACAGTTCCTTTGATGTAAAATAACTCAGAAACTTGATTCTAAATTGAGTTCAATGATTCAGGACCAGCGATGATTACATTAAAACATAACCACCTAATGACTTGCGGTCTTGGCTTGCCTGGTTGTTTTCCCTCAAATAAAGCAGTCCAGCAAGATCTAATGTTAATGATATAAGGGTCAATAGCCCAACTAATGCAAACACTGACCACTACAATGGTTGCTTAAAAAATGTGGTTTTCTCCTTTGGCGATTCTGCTTGTTAACATCAGGTGTCTCCAATAATGATCAATCATCACTTCGTTAATCACTAATTATCTCATTAACTTTAACTCTGCTTCAGTGTTAATTTAACTCTCTGATTTTAACACTTGACACTTTTGAGAGTGGAATCATATAAACTCCCTGGAGAGTTAATTTAACTCTGGCCTTTTTGCTGTGTAACTCTCTCTTAACTATTAGAAAAATTCATGTTTTCACTTGCTCATAGACATGTCCCCAAATATCAGGTCATTCGGTACAACCGCTATAAAACATGGATAATGTTGTAATATTTTAAAAACTATTACTAAATATAAAATGTTTGATTCTCCTTTTGGTAGCTAGATAGCTAACTAACAAGCTAGGCAGCTAGATATCAGCTTGTTAGCATTGAATGAAGATTTTGTCATTCGTTGTAACCAAAAGAGTCATTCGGCTAAACCGGAATTTTGGTAATAACGAATGACTTACTGGTTGTATTGAATGACAGCAATGTATGTTGGTCTCATTTTTACATATCTGGTATAAAAAATACAACATTTTATTAATAGATAATGTGCGGAGTATATTATTATATAATTTTGACTGAATTTTAACTTTGTAGAAGCTTTTATCAAATAAAGAAAAAGCCGCTCGTTTCTGGGCAAGGTTAAAAAAGAACAGATGCTCGCCAAAAGAAGGGAAAGGTATAATTTGTTTTTATTATTTATATTATTATATTCAGTAATATTGGTGTCTGGAAGTACCCCATATGCATACTATGGTGAAGGGAATGCCCAAACAAAAATGGATTGTGCATGTTTATCCTACTATGGTAAATTGCATAGGGATTTTGTATTGAACATTTTGTAGCACAGTGTCATAGAGACAAGGGGGTGGGCTCATTTTACTCAGGCAATCAATCAGTCTTTCAAGATCATCATGAAGCTATTAAGCCACACCCTAGTGACCATTAAGAGCACCCTCGCAACTGTTTTAGACTGCCATTATAAAAGGCCCAGAAGGATATCTTTGCAGCACATTGTCATAGAGACAAGGAGGTGGGCTCAATTTATTCAGGCAGCGAATCAGTCTCTCAGGATCGTTGTGAAGCTATCAAGCCATGCCCTAGCAACCATTAAGAGCACCCTAGCAACCCAAACAGAGAGGGATATCTTCAAATCCGAATGTCATAGAGGCATTGGGTTTGGTTTATATTCATACTGGCAAGCAGCCTTGGGAGTAGTAATATAATGTAATGTTTGTTCCAATAAAAATGAAATGTCTTAATGTTTGACATTCTTTTTCATGAATATATAGCCTAGCATCTCATCATTTGCCAATTTAAACACTTGTTCCAAGACCAATTAAATGCTTCAATGTTTTAATTAATAATTTGCAATACGAGTTATATGCTCATTCCAATATCAAAATGTTTGAAGTACTTTTTACATTAATGGCCTATTATATTAACACTAAAATGTGCTTTTGAAGCTATTTGTGTCTGTTTATTGTCTTTAATATTCATAATGTCAAGGGCAGCAGACATGGTCATTCGGTATAACCGGCCTTGGTCATTCGGTAAAACCAATATAGTAAATATTAAAATGGAATAATATTGTTTTTAATAACTAAAGGAACTACAATAATACAAATATAAAGCAGATATTGCTCTTTTTTTTTTACATTTCCCCTTTTCTTCTTTCCCTGTGCAATGTTTTACTTGAATATGTTGGAGTGTTTAGAGTAGGTCAGTAAAATGATAACATTTATGAGATCAGTGATAATTTTATTTAATATTTCTTGTGTGGTACACACAATATACTATCTCAACATCAATGTCAAATCAGTTTTTTCCATGAATAATTATCTGCAAATGAATAATTTTAGATATATTCATGGTTAAACCGAATGACTTTTTTGGTGACAAATTTTGTCCATCTTGTAAAAAATGACAAAAACAGTGTTAATTGATTGAACAAACCACAAACTCTTATTGTTAACACCTAGGTAAACTAAAAAATGGTTACATATATAGTTATATCTCCATTCTATTTTTTTACACTTTTAAAAACCTTATTCGTCATTGACCCTTCTGTCAGACGTCTACAGAAGAGAGTTGCAGAGGTTTAGATGTTTTTTTTTTTTTCACTACCACGGTGGAGATCAGTGTTTACTTTAGTTGGGCTCTTGAACCCTGACATTTTAAAGCTATTTTTTTAGTTGTTGTAATTATGTGTGTTTGCAACATGCTTGTTATGGCAAAAAAAAGACAAGAAAAAATCTAGAGTTGTTTATGGTTTGGTAATGACACAGGTTTTATCCAGTGTCTTTTCTTTCATTGAATATTGATGCTAGATTTAAAAAAAAAAAAAAAAAAAAAAAAAAAACTGAGCATCCAGTTATGAAAACACCACTCATTTAAAAAAAAAAAAAAAAAAAAAAAAAAACTTTGGTATAGTTTAGATACACACATCAAGAATCACACTTATGAATCTCAACAATGATGAGGTTTTGTGCTGATACCCAGCATGCATTGCAGCATGAAGCTTTCGAATTGTCACCATTGTTGAGATTCATGTGCTGATTCTTCACGTCTCCATTTGAGTATAAATGCTACAGTAGTTTTAAATATTATCTATTGAATCCTTTTTTCTGATTACCATATTACCAAAAAATCTCCTGCACAGCAAAATCCCCAGTGTCAATTTAACACTCTGAATGTGGACACATATAGACACTGAAGCAGTGTTGAAGTTAACGAGATAATTAGGTGGTTAACAAAGTGATGATTGATCATTATTGAAGACACCTGATGCTAATCAGCAGAATCATCAAAGGAGAAAACCAACATTTTTAAGCAACCATTATAGCGGTCAGTGTTTGCATTAATTAGGCTCTTGACCCTTAAATCTTCAATATTAGGTCTTGTTTGACTGTAATTACTGAGTTATAACAGCCAGACAAGCCAAGAGCAAAAGTCATCAGGTGGCATTGATTGTGCTAGACATAATCATCATATAGTGACTTGAGTATTTGATGTAGGATTTCCTTACAGACTAGAGTTGTGACGTTCGCGAACGAACCGATTCTTTTGAACGGCTCATAAACATGAACGATGGGAGCCGAGTCGCGGCTGGGGGGGGGAGCCGTTCTTTCTGTCGTTCTTCTTTCCTATGCGTGTTTCACACAGATGCACACAAATTATTCCCGGATGGTCTACTACTTAACTTAAGAATTCGAAGTGCGGATCAATGCACACTCTAACGGCTAATATTGCCCACAACACATTGCGCGGTGAACGAGGATCCGATTAGAACTACAAACACGCATAAAAATTGTTTAAAAAAAACTACAAACATGGCGGATACGCGCTACCAGGGACAGGTAGAGAAAGGGGTTTTTGAGATAACTAATCAATGTGTAACCTAATAAATAATATTTAAATAATGTTATCCATGGTATATTTCATGTGCAGCAACATTATGAACTTTTATAATGATAGGTTTGGTCATTAACTTTTAAATGCATCATTATGCAAACACGAGCAAAGTTCTCGGCATAAAAGACTAGTATAAGAATGTGCCTCTTCATTTTTCTCTAATACGGTAGGAAATCAAATTAAACGAAATGTAGAGGATATTAACTGACAAGGCAGTTTAAACAGTGACATGATTTAGGTAACTAAGCAACAGACGAAGTAGTATGTCCCAAAGCTTGCCTACTTTTCTGCTACATACTCAAAAGTATGTACTTTTTCTTCACAAAAAGAGTACATACTTTAAGGGCATAGTATAAGTATGCGAATTGGGACGCAGCAACATACTTTGTACTAAAGGTAAATCCAAAATAGTGATGCCACTGTCTAAGCAGAGGGATGTTGTGCAACCCTATGAAATATAGTCCACACATGACAAATGAGATAATAATCAATATTTCAGAATAATTCAAACTCAGATATTGGTGTGTGATATCTGAGTTTTAATTATTTGACTACAAATCTCACCTCATAATTCCTCCCAGTGATTATTTCCAGGATAAACTGAGATGCCCCCAAACTGGCTTCTTAAAACTGACTAAATATTTAAAAAGAAAGGAACGGATCGCCAAGATCCGGATCCCCTCAAAGAGCCATAAATCCCATCACTATTACAGACTGCAAGAAACGTTGAACAGAAGAGAAATCAGTTTTGGCATAATCAGACAGATAATGAAAAAACGATTTTATATTAATTTAGACACACAGACATGAAGAATCAACATGAGAATCACAACAACGGTGACCATCAAAAAGCGTGTTGTAACCAATCAAAACTCATCCATGACTCCCATCATGCAATGCGGCATGAATAAATTATGAGAGTTCAGAGTTGATCTGTTTATCTGAATATGCCATTTGTCACCATTGTTGAGATTCATGGGCTTGTTCTTGATGTCTATGAGTGCCTATGTGACACACTTTTTTTTTAAACAGGTTGTAAAAAAAATCTTTCCAAAAAGAATAGGAAGTGCTGGATCTTATGTGGCTTGTCAAGGTTAAAAAAAAAAAGAGAGATTAGACACTAGGTGATACACGTCAAACAATGCATATGTTAAAACATAACCACCACCTGATGACATGAGCTTATGTCTGGCTGTTTTAACTCAAATACAGCAGCAAACAAGCCCTAATATTGAAGATTTAAGGGTCAAGAGCATAACTAATGCAAACACTGACCACTATAATGGTTGCTTAAAACTTTTGGTTTTCTCCTTTGGTGAATCTGCTTATTAACATCAGGTGTCTTCAATAATGATCATTCATCACTTTGTTAACCACCTAATTATCTTGTTAACTTCAACACTGCTTCAGTGTCTATATGTGTCCACACTCAGAGTGTTAAATTAACACTGGGGATTTTGCTGTGTGCTGTAACACATTTGGTGGAGGAAAAAAACAAAAACAACTTTAGATCATGTTCATGCTCAACTAAGAATAGCTAACATCAACTGACCAGCACTACTGTAACTAATGCATCATAGAAAACACAATTAAAAAAAGAAAAAAAAAAAAGTATAAATATCAAGAGTCCGGAGCCCAATTAAATTAAAGGAAACACTGATCTCCACAATGGTATAATCAAACAAAACATCATCATCTAAACATCTGTTCATTCTCAATAAGATCTTCTATAGACATCTGACAGAAATAAAATCTGTCCGGTTAGAAATGCGTGCAGTTGTTTAATTTTTTTTAGTTGATTTCATCTAAGGCTGTGGCTGAAGTCAGTTATATAGTTCTTGTGTTTGTCTTGTTTCTCTGTCAATCAGTGATTCTGCTCATTAACAGCTGCTGTTCGTCAGTGTCTGAAGTCACTCATTAGTTTTCATTATCTCTGTAAGGTGAACTATATTAGTAAACTCATGTAGGGAATAGGGAATAAGGGTGTAGAGTTTGATTTTAAACACAGCCTCTGAGTGTCGATTTTGAACGCTGTTAATTCACGATACATAGCAGCAGGCTACTTTTTTGAAATTGACAAATAATACCCAGAATGCACTGTTTTAATGGAAAACAGCATGTTACTGTCAAAATTTGGCTCTCATTCTCAAGAATCTGGCCATGTAAATCATTTTATTGTGTGACAAACACAGATCGAATAATCTTCAATTGAATCGCGATGTCAGAATATAATAAAAATTGTTTCAAAATGTTGCTGCTTCATTTACATGACCTTCCTCATATAGTATCAGCCCATAAATGATCTCATTTGAAAGCTTAGAGTCTCCTCTTTACTAGGAATACCATAACTTTTACCATTAACTTTTTATGATACATAAAGTAGTAAAATTATGCTTAGAATTTATGTCGTACCACACACAAATTTCCGCCTAACGATTGTGAAGAATTATTACAAAGAATGTGTATTTCTTATATTTTTCTCAAAACAGACAAATCATATATCACAAGAAAGTGCTCATTCTCAAGAATCTGACCATGTAAATCATTTTATTGTGTGACAAACACAGATCAAATAATCTTCAATTGAATCGCGATGTCAGAATATACTTGAAGAATATGATAATAAATTCTATTACTTTCCTCCACATACTACTGCTTCAGTTAGCCGCAAATAGCCACATCTTTTAGATTAGGATCTCTTCTTTCAAACAAGACCATTTCACGTTTCTGCGTTGCTCCATTGCTGAGAAATCCGTTGTTTTGCCAGATGCGCTCAAGGAAGAACGGGCGCGGCTTTCCAAACGCGCTCTAAGCCGCTCAAACAGGTGTGTGTGTGTCTTCGGCTGCATTCAGAGCGTGTCAGTGGATCAGATTACAGTCTCCGGCCGCCTGCTGTGCTGAACAGAGGTGTGAACGATGACACATCTCCCTCTCCAGACGCGAAGAAGAAGAAGACGCATGGAGAGGTTCCGGGTCACAAAAGATGCTTCGACGGTGCAGGGCATTGTGGGATATGCAGTTTTTGGACTCTTAAACCGGAGATATGCGTCTCAGAGGAATATAGCGGTCTCCATTATCCAAAATAGACGCTAAATGAATAAATAACGGGCCGTTTCCATGGAGAGCAGAGGATCCGCGGCTCATAAGCGCGTCTATAAGTATTACAGTGCTTCTATTCAGGTTTGTTTTATTCCTATAATTACTTTGAAACGTAAAGGACACCAAAACAATCTGCTAAGCTATGTATTGAGTGTATATTGAATATTGACAGTAAAGTACAGTAGGTGTTTCAGTAAATACAAAGGCAAACATAAAAATGAAACATAATTCGGTCAATAATCATGAAAAGTGCTATGGTACATAGTAAAATAGTATTCTAAGGGGTAATATGCTTTATAAAACCTGTTTTTGCTAAGAAACAGAAGTATACTTTTAGGGGGGAAAAAGTGGGGAAATAGGGGTAAAAGGGGCAATGTGACTCCCTTCGGTTATAATTCAATAACTTTCAATTAGAAACTGTTATATGAAAAAATATTTTTTCTGGTATATCCTGAGACCTAGTGGAATCAAACAAAACAATTTGCAAAGAACTGAGACACCTAAATCCTGAGTTACAGACTTTCAAAAAAAAACTTTTGAAAAAAAAAATCAAAAAGCGCCTATGATTTTTTTGTTTTTATTGTAGTTTTTGAAACCTATATAATATTATTTATAAAGAATTACACTGGTATTATGTAGTTTAAATGGTTTTCTATACAATGAAACCATTTTTTAAAATTTCCTCCATTGTATGTGTATAGGGGAACCATTTGAATTTAGGTACATTATGATGTCGCGCTGCCCATGCAGTTTTTTTTTTTTTTATTATTGTGGTTGTACACAAATAAAAGAAATATGTAAAATAGCCTAGTTTTGAACAATGCCTAATTCTTAAACGAGTATTGCAAGCTGTATCCACATTTATAATGGAAAAAAAATCAAGTGATCCTGTCGGTGCCGCGGGCAGTTACACATTACTAACTCCGCAACTTTCATCTTCAGAACAAAATACATGATATATTTAAACGTTTTAAAGCAACATCAAATTAATATTTGCATGTTTGAGAGGTAGTTCGTCTTTTTCTTACCATATGTACAATTTTAGATACACTAAAAATTTATTTGAGTAAAGAGGAGAATTATAAACTATACTTTGTGTAGTGTTAAAAATTATTTTATTTATTTATTTATTTATTATTATTATTAATATTATTATTATTATTATTATTAAGATTTGTTTTTGTGATTTTGGTGCTGTACATTCTGATTGCGAGCTGCCCATGCCCTTTATTTTTTCTTAAAAAATAATTGAAGGAAAAGGGACTGTTTACAGTTAAACAGTTAAAGTTCTTCCGGCTGTGTCAGGGTGGACATACTGGACTGTAACAATGTCTAAAGTTGTTTAAAAATGTCTAAGCATTGGCTAAAGTGTAAAAAGAAAATATAATGTACATTTCTGATCACTTGAATAAATAAGGTTTTTTATTTTTTTTGGCATTGTTGTTAAGAATCTGTTATCAAAAACAAAAAAAAGATAATAAAAAGTAAAGTCGTTGCCGTATTAATGTGTGCAAAGTTGTAGCGATATTAGATCCTATTGTATTTTGAGTAAATCAATTGACAATTGAATAAAGGCATAACAAATTAAATTAAATTAAAAACTGGAGAGCATTGTATTTTGTAATTGCATGTGATTCAGCGCAACAAACGAGTAACAAGGCACAGATATTTCCCCAGGCAATATCTTATGGCTTTCACAACCCTTCAAACATCTAACCTCACAATTGTTAATGAGGGTCGTTCGTGTCACTTTTAAACTTGCCATTTCACCTTTCACCTTCCCCCCAACCTATGAATAAAGGTGAGAAGTGCTGGCTTGGGGGGGTTAAAACCGGTGTTTTTGCCCTTCCCCTCCGTTTGGCGCATTTACGTGAAGTGCTAGGGGTGTCTCATTTCTCGTTTAGTTGGAGGGGTAGGGGGAAGGGGAAGGGCCAGATAGGCCTCCAAACAAAGATTTTTCAGGACCTCACTTAAAACGAAGGGCTAAGAGAAATTTCCATTTTCCAACATGCCTGCTCACTCGAGCAAGCAGACTTATAAATATAGGTAATTTTTGCCATTAATAAGGATTTTTATGACAATTTTTCATTATATGTATATTACCTTCAATCTTGTGTTTGTGTTTATGGTGTTGTTCTGTAAATAAACGTTTGCAAAAAATCGCTAAAGTTTGCTAGCAGATAGCACTGATTGCACTGATTGATGTTACAAAATATATTTTTATGTCATATACACTTGACTGCAAGTTAGAAACATGAAAGGCCATGTGGCGCGGGAATTTCCCACACCCCAGTCATTTAAATCAGTACATAATAATGAAAAAAATACCTTACAATTAAAAAGAAGCAGATTTTTACGATCTGAAATTTCTTAAACCAGTGAACCCCTGTAAACATTTCAGTCCAAGGATCCAGTAAACGAATGCGCTCAAATGGAAAGTTCAAAAGGAAATTCAAATGAAGCATTTACCCACTTCTCAAGGCACCACTACACCACAGATTTGCAATTTGCCGCGCATGTGATAACGCATTGTTTGTTTTGCTTACGGCCATATGTGTACATGTGAATGAACGGTGCGTACACCGTACATTTGTACTTTTTGCAACGCTACAACATTTTTTTCAACATCTTGAAATGTGTGATAAACATCGGCGCATGTCCTCTGATGTAACATTAGGAACTAGCGACAACGTATGATGACGTATAACAGTGTTGTAGTGGTTTCCCATTCCTTAGCTAAGCTACAGCAGCAACACGGCAAAAGTAGTTTACTACATCTAAGCTATTTTTCAAAATGTAATTTTTCTACATGGTATGAACCATCATCTTACCAAATCAATGCTTTCTCAGTGGTCAATAAAATTGTCAGTCATACAGGCATAAAAGTTCAGTTTAACGTTACTTGTTTATTCAACAACGCTTCCAAACCAATTTGGCAACAAAAATCAGTATCATTTACAGGGCTGGATTTATCTCATATTGTGACATAGGCAAACAAAATTGTGGAGGGTTGAATTCTTTCTTTTAAAAAATGTTTTGAAAAAAAAAGGCACTTGTTTCTGAATATTAAACGAATAAAACAGGGGAAACACAACAATACTGAATAACTGAATAAACTATAGCCATATATACACAGATTGATTTCAAAGATTTCATGAGAGCCTGATTTTTTTAATTCTCAGAATTTATAGAACAGAACATGGAAGTTTGAAGTATCAAGAATATTATATCCGCTCCTCGAGTACAATACCTTTTTGGACGCGCCTTGAGAGAGAAATTTATCTTTACGGATTACATAAAGGAGTTTTTGTTTTCAATTTGTTTTATTTCGTTAAGTAATAATTTAAAGCTTCCTATAGATATGATTATCATCTCTGTAGAAATTAATACAATATTAAATAATTATATAGGCGATGCTGTATATGCTAATGATGTCTGTGCGCAATGTAGACAGCATTCACAAGTTTATCATGAATAAACATTACATAAAGTACTTAAAATTGAATAGCCTCACAAGAAACATTTTATGCATCCCAGAGTCTTGTCCATTAACTGACCTTCTTTTTTTCCATAATATTTGTATTATTCGTTTATATTCGTTATTTTCACCTTTATTTTGATCTCTTTACAAAACATTCTGAATGTTTTTATTTATTGTGAATCGCTTAATCTAAATAACTTTATGTATATATGCTATTTGCCATTTATTTTGCAAATATTGTAAACGACAATTATGCCAATAAAGTTTTGACTTTTTGATTGTATTTATGCCCGTGTGTGACCATAAACGATTTACAAATGGAACTATTGATTCACTCGTCAATGAAACACTATAGGTCAGGGGTCTTCAACGTTTTTCCAGTCAAGGACCCCTTTGGTGATAGAGACATGGGGTAGGGACCCCCTGATATAAAATGTGTGAAACATAGCCTCCGATAATTATAGAAACCAATCATATTACGCTAGTTATATTATTTTAAGACAGTTAGAACTATGTTGTTGTTGTACAAGCCTCATTGTCTGTATATTTTCATATATTTTCAAATCTTTCAAAAAGATTTATGCTTTATAACAAAAATATTGTGCAATTAAAATTACAATTTATTAAGTTGTTCACAGTTGTCTTAATTATTTACAGTTTCATGCATTTTCCTTGCACAGTTAATTAATAGAACTTTACATTTAATTTTACAGTCAGGTGGACAATTATACATTTACATGAACTTCATAGAATTTTAATAGAACTTTACATTTAATATTACTATCAGGATAATTATACATTTACATAACTTTACATGTTAATATTACCGTCTAGTGTCTGTCCAATTATATTTACAGTACCTGACCTTCAGTTTTAACTTTAAGACATCTTTAATGAGATGACTGACCCTGGTGAATCACACAAAGGCTGTCTATTCTGGGGGATATCGATGTTGCAAGGCAGAGTATCATGTCAGACTCAGGCTGCAGTTTAGCACGATATTTGCTTTTCAGGTAGGAGAGGGAGGAGAACGCACTTTCACAAAGATAGGTTGTGGCAAAAGGCAAAATGCTCATCATTGCCTTTGTAGCAAGTTGAGGAAAGTCTTTCTGGCAGGAGATCCAGAACTGGGCGAGAGGGCATGTCTCGTATATGTTTCTGTATGTACTGTCAGTGCTTAAATCAATCAGTTGATCCTGCTCGTTCACTGTCAAATTTGTTCCATCAGATGCATTGTTTTTAAATGGAAACTGTATCCACGTCTTGTCCTTTCGCCAGGACTCAGCTTCAGAAAAGTACTTTCCAAACTGCCCCTCGAGTGCCTCTAAGTGCGCAACAATTAAATTTGTCACTTGCGGAGAAAGCACAGCAGAATCACCCAGGTCATCCACAGATGGAAACATGGAAAAAATTCCCTGCTTGACACGCTCTCTCCATCTTTTCATTTTCTTCAGTAAAGCATCTATCTTGTCATAAAGCTGAATGGCATGTGCATTGCGGCCCTGCATAGAAGAGTTAAGTCTGTTCAGCTCCGAGAAAACATCTGCCAGATAAGCCAATTTAGTAAGCCATGTATTGTCACTGAACTTTGCAGCCAGCTCTGCGCAATGTTTAAGTAAAAACTCGTGAATGGATGCGCGTAACTCAAACACACGCGACAGTACTGATCCACGAGAAAGCCAACGCACCTCAGAATGATAAAGCAGCGTAGTGTGTTCTTCTCCCGCTGCAGCACACAGAGAAGCAAACAGGCGCGTTTGCAAAGCACTCCTCTTGATAAAATTAGCAGCCTTTACGACAGAATCCATAACGTCGGAAAATTCTCCACTCATTTGTTTCGCAGCCAGAGACTCTCTATGCAACATGCAATGAGTCCAAAGCACATTTGGAGCTACTTGTTTGACGAGCGCTATTAGTCCACTTTTTAATCCGGCCATGGATCTCGCGCCATCAGTACACAGCGCGATACATTTTGCCCAGGGTATGTCATGTTCTTGGAAAAACTCATCAATTGCTTTGAAAATTTCAGAGCTTGTTGTGAATTCAGGTAGCTGTTTACAAAACAAAAATTCTTCCTTCATTTCATTTCCATCTGCAAAGCGTACAAATGCCAAAAGCTGCGCATCCTTTGAGACATCTGTAGCCTCATCCAGCTGTAATGCAAAGGCCTCTGCCTGCTTCAGTTTCTCTACCAGTTGCGCTCTCACATCAGATGCCATTTCATCAATCCGCCGAGCAATGGTTGTATCTGACAACGGAATGGTTTTCAGTTTATTCACACAGTCATCATTCCCAAACATTGTTTTGCACATATCAGTGGCTGCAGGCAATATCAGATCTTCTGCGATTTTATATGGTTTTTTGCACTGAGCAATCCTAAGAGCCACCTGATAAGACGCTTTCAAAGCAAGCTCACCAACTTTAGCTGATTTTCTCATTATTGTCTGTTGCCCTTTGAAAGTTCTGAGGTTAGCCTGAAAGTATTCCAGTGGTTTGTCAAGCAGATGACCATGGTTTGTCTCCAAATGACGCTGCAGCTTTGATGGTTTCATGCTTTCGTTTGACAGTACGGCTGAACAAATAACACACACCGGCAATTCAATGCCGCCCGTGTCCTTGTACGTAAATCCAAGCTTTAGATATGTCTCCGAGTACTTTCTGGACTTATCTCGTTTGCGTTTGGCCGGGGCTTCTGCAGCGGGTTTATTATCATCCACATCTGGACTTGCACCAGCTGTCTCTGAAGAGGCGGATGAATGACTTATCGTTATTCGTGGTGTAGATATTACAAAGCGATCCATTCTGCCGAGTTAAATTTTATATTAGCATAGCGTTTTCAAATTAGCGCGCTCCTTTTTTTTTTTTTTTTTTTTTTTTTTTTTTTTTTTAAGAGCGCTCAGTCTACGTTGACGTATTTTACATCCACGTGACTGCACATGGATGCAATGGTTTTAATGAAGCTGTTAATGTAATTATATTATTTTTACATTTTAATATTTTATCTTTGATGTTTTGACCCATGTTTATCTTTTTAACAATTTTTTTTAATTAAAAATTATTCATTATCTAACATTAATTAGCGGACCCCCTGCAGTACCGCCGCGGACCCCCTTGGGGTCGCGGACCCCCGGTTGAAGACCCATGCTATAGGTTATTAATTAGACGAATATTATATATATATATATATATATATATGTATATATATATGTTATATTCAACCTATTAACTGCATTCCAGTAAAAATCCCAGCCATATAGCTTAATCAAAGCTTTAATGGCATGTCAGCATTTATCATTTAGATTCTGAATGTTAAAAGAGATCGAAATGATAGGAAAATTAACGAATATAAACGAATAATGTCCGAAGAAGATGTCCCCTCCAGGTCACCGTACAAACGAGTCATTCGGGCTTAGAGCGATGTTTGCTGCCGCTTCAGTTCAGTGCTTTACATGACTGCCCCCTACTGATCATGTCTTTCCTATGTCATTGTATTTTCCGTGTTCCCTTGGAATACACCGGCGTCACGCGAGACCACTTTACTTCCCGCGCGCATTTTAAATGGCCAGATCTGTAATATGAGCGATACACCTTTAACTGGTAACTCTGCACGCACAGCCAGTTTAACTTTCCCCGACACAATACCCGAGCGCATATGTACATGGTGCAGAGGAACTTTAACGACTGACAAACCAAGACCTTGCAACAATACACTCAAACCGCAGCTTGACTGCTCTGAAAACAGTGACACACTTTCTAAAATTAAGGATTGGCTCGCACCAGTATCACGGAGGATACGAACATTTCTCATTTCCGAGTCTTCCGTAAGTGAAACAACACCGTCAACAATAAACGGCTCAAACCCTGTGTCAGTATCTGCTGACCCAATAGTAACTAGGGAACGTTCAACCAAAGCAACGCCTTTCGGCGCGTATGTTTTCCTGCCCGCTTTACGCTTGAGAGAGGGACAGACAGCAATGAGATGTCCCACTTCATGACAGTAAAAACACTCACGAGTTTCATCATTAACAGCCCCTAACACCTTCTTTGATACAGCTGTGGTATCTTTAGGACTAACGTTACGAACACGATCGGAAACATTTCGTCTCGTGGGAGACGAAAACACGACTCTATGAGTCAGCACAAACTCATCTGCAAACACCGCTGCTTCAGAAAGAGAAGAAACTTTCTGCTCATTTAAATAAATCACGATTTTCTCGGGAAGACAATTCTTAAATTCTTCCAACAGCAACTCTTTTAACTGTTCAAACGTAGTAATTTTGCTCGCTACACACCATTTCTCGAACAAATTTGCTTTATCATGTGCGAATTCTACAAACGTTTGCCAGGTGGTTTTCACCTGATGACGAAATCTCTGCCGGTAGGCTTCAGGCACCAACTCATAAGCGCTTAAGACAGCATTCTTCATCTCATCATAATTTAAACTCTGTTCGAGCGTTAAAGCAGAACAGACCTCTTGCACTTTTCCAACTAATTTACATTGTAACAAAAGTGGCCAGACAGTACGCGATACGCTCAAATACATTAAAATATGTATCAACCTCGCTCTCACGGAACAAAGGGACTAAAGCGATTTGTCTACTAATATCAAATTCACTTATTTGTAAAGGCGATCATGGTGCAGGAACGGAGCTCGGAGTGGAAGCATCAACAGGAGCTGAAACTGGCACATTCACGCTGGGCGCCCCATTAGCAGGGAAGTGAGCTGGTTGTTGGGCTTTTAGCCCCAGATCCAGCTCCTTGAGCCTGATTGCTCGCTGAGTTTCAAGTTCAACTGCCCGCACCTGCAACAGCTGACTCTGATACTGCTGTCTACTCAGCTCTAACTCCAGCTCTTTCAATCGGATTGCCAGCAAAGGATCTCTAGGAGACGGAAAATTAGCAGGATCTATGCTAGCCAGCTCCATGGGTTTGGGTTCCAAACCAATCGCCTCGTCTGGTGAATTATCTGGAGGAACACCCATCTGAAAAGCAAGCAAATACCCAGAAGAAACACCAGAGGGCAGAATAACACCCCAAACTCCTAACACACTGTATATAAATATGAAGTGCACGAAACCCCTGCGACCGTGGACAAGTATTTCAAGACACTATGTGAATATAAATATGAAGTGCATGAAACCCCTGCGACCGTGGACAGGTATTTCATGACACTGTATATGAAAATGAAGTGCACGAAACCCCTGCGACCGTGGACAGGTATTTCATGACACTGTATATGAATATGAAGTGCACGAAACCCCTGCGACCGTGGACAGGTATTTCATGACACTGTATATAAATATGAAGTGCACGAAACCCCTGCGACCGTGGACAGGTATTTCAAGACACTGTATATTAATATAAATATGAAGTGCACGAAACCCCTGCGACCGTGGACAGGTATTTCAAGACACTGTATATGAATATAAATATGAAGTGCACGAAACCCCTGCAACCATGGACATGTATTACATGACACTGTATATAAATATGAAGTGCACGAAACCCCTGCGACTGTGAACAGGTACAGATCTGGCCATTTAAAATGCGCGCGGGAAGTAAAGTGGTCTCGCGTGACGCCGGTGTATTATGAGGGATCCTAGAAAATACATTTACACAGGAAAGACATGATCAGTAGGGGGCAGTCATGTAACGCACTGAACTGAAGCAGCAGCAAACATCGCTGCAAGCTAAAAGACTCGTTTGTATGGTGACCTGGAGGGGACACCTTCGGTTCACTTATGTTTGTCGTGGCCACGGCATATAAACTCGTGGGAACGTCATATTACTGTATGTCGTTGCCACGAGATATTAATTCGTGGGAATGTCATATTAACTGGTGGGAACGTCATATTATGTCGTGGCCACAAGATCATTTTTTCGAGGTAACGACATCCATATGTTTAATGCATAAACAAACCTGCGTGACCATAACCCAGGATTATCAGAGATACGTTTATTAATATTTTATTTGGAGTTAAGAAATGATTATATTAATTGTTATAGAAATTAATACAATAATTAATTAATTAATACAAAAACTGTGTGAATAATTCACTCTTCAATGATTTGTCTATTAATTAGACTAAATAAATTTCAATATATGTTAAATTTAACCTTTAAACTGCATTCCAGTAAAAAAACCCAGTCATAGAACCTTTACAGTATCATTAACATTCAGAATGTTATGTAAAGAGATCAAAATGAAGGTGAAAATAACGAATATAAACGAATAATACGGGAAAAAAGAGGATCAGTTAATGGACAAGACTGTGTGGGATGCATGAAATGTTTCTTGTAGGGCTATTTAATTTGAAGTACATGTAATATTTATTCATGATACACTTGTGAATGCTGTCTAAATCGCGTACAGACAGCATTGGCATATACAGCATCGCCTATATAATTATTTAATATTGTATTAATCTCTATAACAATTAATATAATAATTTCTTAACTCAAAATAAAATATTTAAACCTATCTCTGATAATCCTGGGTTACTATGGTCACGCAGGTTTGTTTATGTATTAAACTCGTGTTTATGCATTTTTATCAGTATTATCAGTATTATTTTATGTTTTTGATAACAGCAGATTCTCAACAACAACGTCAAAAAAGCTTATTTATTCAAGTGATCATTAATGTACATTATATTTTCATTTTACAGTTTTGCCAATGCTTAGATATTTTTAAACAACTTATACATTGTTACATTCCAGTATGTCCACGCTGATGCTTCACCACAGCCGGAAGAACTTTAAACAGTCTGTTTATGTACTTGTTGCATGCCACTGCTGTAAGTTCCTCGAACCAGAATTTATTTATGGCATCAATTAAGTCAGACTTTGTAGTTGGTTTTGCTACTTTTCGAATATAATCTATCAGAGCATTCCACACCATTTCAATGGGATTCATGTCGTGGGATTCGGCGGGAGTCTTAACCCAGTTTATGCCCTGTTCAGCAATGAGTCTGCCTGCAGCAGTGTGCTTCGGGTCATTGTCCTGGAAAAAACGGTGTTGTGCTCCGATGTTTTTCCTAATGTATGGGGCAGCAGTTTCTGTTACAATAGCATTTTCAAAGAAAGACCGGTCCATTATGCCTTCGAAGATTGCAATCGGTCCCGGACCCAGTCTGGATATTGCTCCCCAAACATGAACTTTTAGCGGGTGCTTTGGCTTTGGTTTAGACACGTGTCTCCCACTCCTACGAAATGACATGGCGGGCAAAGAGTCTCAATAATGTTGATTACAATGCAACAGACAGCATTCACCCACATTCCCATTCTGCTATTCATAAACATTTCGCACTTTATACTTTTCGTACTGCTTGGCGTGAATGCAACTTATCTTATAGAAAAGCATTAAAAACTGCCAGATCGGATTATTTTTCGTCTCTCTTAGAAGAAAACAAACATAACCCTAGGTATTTGTTCAATACTGTGGTTAAATTAACGAAAAATATAGCAGAAACAGGTTTAGACATTTCCCAACAGCACAGCAGTAATGACTTTATGAAGTACTTTACCTCCAAGATATGAATATTATTAATTCGTCACTATCATTAGGATATGTCCCCAAAACCTTCAAACTGGCTGTTATTAAGCCACTCATTAAAAAAACACATTTTGATACTATTGACCACATTATTCTTTTTAACAGACTTAATAAAATGAAATGAAGAGGTATCATTTAAATCGCAAGTGCAGTATGGAGTACCTCAAGGCTCAGTACTAGGGCCATTACTTTTTACGCTTTACATGTTACCCTTGGGAGATATCATCAGGAAACATGGTGTTAGCTTTCATTGTTACGCTGATGATACTCAGCTCTATATTTCTTCGCAGCCCGGCAAAACATATCAATTCGAAAAACTAACAGAATGCATAGCTAATATTAAAAACTGCATGGTGAATAACTTCTTACTGTTAAATCCTGAAAAAACAGAGATGTTAATTATTGGACCTAAAACCTCTACAAGTAATAACCTAAAACACAGTCTAATACTAGATGGCTGCTCTGTTAATTCGTCGTCATCAGTTAGGAACCAAGGCGTCCTATTCGATAGCAATCTCTCCTTTGAAAGCCACATTTCTAGCATTTGCAAAACCGCATTTTTCCATCTTAAAAATATATAGAAATTACGACCTATGCTATCAATGTCAAATGCTGAAACATTAATTCATGCGTTCATGACCTCAAGGGTAGATTATTGTAATGCTTTATTGGGTGGCTGTTCTGCACGCTTAATAAACAAACTCCAGCTGGTCCAAAATGCTGCAGCTAGATTTCTTACTAGAACCAGAAAGTATGACCATATTAGCCCGGTTCTGTCAGCACTGCATTGGCTCCCTATAAAACATCGTATAGATTTTAAAATCTTACTAATTTATTATAAAGCCCTCAATGGTTTAGCTCCTCAGTACTTGAGCGAGCTTCTATCGCATTATAGTCCCTCACGTCCGCTGCGTTCTCAAAATTCTGGCAATTTGATAATACCTAGAATATCAAAATCAACTGCGGGCGGCAGATCATTTTCTTATCTAGCGCCTAAACTCTGGAACAATCTACCTAACACTGTTCGGGAGGCAGACACAATCTGTCAGTTTAAATCTAGATTAAAGACACATCTGTTTAACCTGGCTTACACATAAAACATTAACACATTCCTATAACTCAAATCCGTTAAAGGATTGTTAGGCTGCATTAATTAGGTCAATAGGAACCGAAAACACCTCCCATAAGATCTGATGCACTCGTTGCATCAGAAAAAGAATGGCATCTACGCTAATATTAGTCTGTTTCATTCTTATTCCGAGGTCATCGTAGCCACCAGATCCAGCTTGTATCCAGATCAGATGGTCACTGCAGTCTCCCGGATCCAGTCCGTACCCAGCTTAGATCAAGGATCACCACCTGGAGATGACTTCAATAGCCGTGGATGTCAACCAGATGAGCTCCAGAGACGGATCATCAATGAAGACCTCGCCAACCTAGACGGCCATCGGTGCCACACCACGGGATCCTGATGAGTTCTCTTAAATCAGACATTGGTACAAACTGCTGGTTTCGTCTGGCCAGAGGAGAACTGGTCCCCCGACTGAGCCTGGTTTCTCCCAAGGTTTTTTCTCCATTTCTGTCACCTGTGGAGTTTTGGTTCCTTGCCGCTGTCGCCTCTGGCTTGCTTAGTTGGGGACACTTTCCAGCGATATCGTATACTATTTGAACTGAACTGGATGATGATATTACTGAATTCATTGATGAACTGCCTTTAACTGAAAATTTATTATTTACAATAATGTGTTACTTACACACTATTGTTCTGTTTAAATACTGTGAAGTTGCTTTGACACAATCTGTATTGTTAAAAGCGCTATATAAATAAAGGTGACTTGACTTGACTTGACTTGACTTTTACTGACGATGGATAAAAGAGAGACTGGCTTGTATATGATACTTTATACCTGTTTCACACATACTCCTTTTGCAGTGTGTATTTTTCCGCGTTCACGTTTGCGGATTTAAGTGTTCACGCTGCACGCGGTTGTGGTCTGGCAGTGCGTTCCAGGAGTGGTGCGTCTGCAGTACAGCGATCATTTCCCACTATTCCTGCGTCCCAGTGTGCATACTATCCACCCTATCTGCCCTAAATAGTATTGAAAATTACTACTATCATGGATAGTATGGATGGATAGTATGCACATATAGTATGTGATAGTATTTATAGATAGTACAGTATAGGCCACTTTTGCCTTGCTGGACGCTCTGAATTAAAGTGACAGCGCATTGTTTGCACTAAATATGAACATGGACTGACATGAAAATGTAGTAATTACACCATAAATGCATATTCTTAAAGCCTGTTTTCACAAAAAGTGTTTCATGGCTGCTAAAATTTCACACGTCACCAGCCATCGGCAGGTGTGGCAAAACGTTAGTTTTAGGCCCTGTTTGTGACTAATAATGCATTGCAACAATATACGATTCAGCAGTGTCCTGATTAGATCTGTATTTTTTCCTTTTATTTTTAAACTACAAAATGCTTAGACACACAGACATCAAGAATAAGTGTATGAATCTCAACAATGGTGACAAGTTTCATGCCACAATACATTCTGGTGATACTATCTGATTACATTTTTCTCTTGTTGTTTTTACTGCAACTAACATAGTTACAGCAGCTAGAAAAAATAAATAAATAAATCTGCAACTCATGAGTCAAATTGGCCAACTGGAGCAAACACTTCCCACCATAATGGTGACATCAAACCAAACTATTACTTTCAAACAAACATCAACATCTAAATCTCTGTTAATCTCAATAAGCCCCTTTTGTAAATGTATGACAGAAATAAAGTCAATCTGGTTTATAATAAGTGAAGCTGATAATGCTGTTTTTGGATCAAACAAAGTTTTTTTTTTCTTTCAACCATAATTTGACATCTGAGCAACATTAGAGTCCACATGCAATGCCCAATGGGAAGCTTCTTGACTTGAGTAAATCTTTATTAGACTGTTCTAACAGTGTTATTAATAAACATTTGTAGAATGTTTTTAGAGAATGTTATACTAACTTTTAGGAAAATATTCTGGGAAATAATATAAAACTACCAGAACATAGCATAATGTTTTCTAAGAACATTCTTAGAACCAAAAATTGTTAGCTGGGATTGTTCATCCCAAAGTAAAACACAATACAAATACAATGTTTTGAGAATAAAATGACCTCTGCCCTTGCATTTGTTTACAGAGAAAATACACAGCAAAAAGGCCAGAGTTAAATTAACTCTCCAGGGAGTTTATATGAGTCCACTCTCAAAAGTGTTAAGTGTTAAAATCAGAGAGTTAAATTAACACTGAAGCAGAGTTAAAGTCAATGAGATAATTAGTGATTAATTAAGTCATGATTGATCATTATTGAAGACACCTGATGTTAACAAGCACAATCACCAAAGGAGAAAATCACATTTTTTAAGAAACCATTACAGTGGTCAGTGTTTGCATTAGTTGGGCTCTTGAACTTAACGTTTGTAAAATCTCATCTTGTTTGGCTGCTGTAGCAGTGTTATAACAGCCAGACAAAAGGCAATCAGGTTTTCAATAATTCTTAATATTAATAATATTAGACTATGGTTTTTATCACTGGTTACATAGACTCTATGAATGAGAACCACATCTTTAATCAGACAGATATGTAAAAAAAAAAAAAAAAAGTATTTTGATCAGTCTATACAAAAAAAGAAAATAAACTAGTTAAGACACACAGACATGAAGAATCAGTGTGAGAACCACAACAACGGTGACCATCAAAAATAGTATTGTAGCCAATCAGGACTCATCCATGACTCCCATCATGCATTGCGGCATGGATAAATTATGAGAGTTCAGAGTTGATCTGTTTATCTGAACACGTCGTTTGTCACCGTTCCTGAGATTCATACGCTGGTTCTTGAGGTCTGTGTGTGTCTAACCAACACAATTTTGACTTATGAGAAATTCTTCCAGACTATATTTTAAAGAAAGACGGTGAGATTTGTTTGTTGTGGACTCATGGGACTAAATATATTCAACAGTTAATAGACTGAACTCTTTTAGAAGCTTATCTCCGAGTTACAGATCCTATAATGGAAAATAACTCAGAGACTTGATTCTAAATTGAGTTCAATGATTCAGGTCAAGCAATGATTACATTAAAACATAACCATCACCTCCTGATGACTTGTGGTCTTGGCTTGCCTGGTTGTTTTCCCTCAAATAAAGCAGCCCAGCAAGATCTTATGTTAATGATATAAGGGTCAAGAGCCCAACTAATGCAAACACTGACCACTACAATGGTTGCTTAAAAAATGTGGTTTTCTCCTTTGGCGATTCTGCTTGTTAACATCAGGTGTCTCCAATAATGAACAATCATCACTTCGTTAATCACTAATTATCTCATTAACTTTAACTCTGCTTCAGTGTTAATTTAACTCTCTGATTTTAACACTTGACACTTTTGAGAGTGGAATCATATAAACTCCCTGGAGAGTTAATTTAACTCTGGCCTTTTTGCTGTGTATATACTGATAACTGAATAATGTTTAACTATAACTACATACTGTATATACAGTATGTGTGCGCTACACGTACATGTGAATGACAAACTCCAGTGCACTCTATTGCACAATGACCAAGCAAAAGACACACGATACAGTATGTTGTACATTTGCCATATACATGTTTTTTGGATTGCATATGGCTAATCATTTAATGTTTGTGTATATAGAGTTATTATGTAAAAACGCAATTTTATAACAGTTAAAACAAGTGGTAACACTTTCTATGAAGCCTGTATTTATAATACATTATAAGGCTATTCTTAAGGCATTACAATGAATGCAGTGCGTTATAAAAAATAAAAAAAAACTTATAATATGTTATATCATCTCATGAGTATTCATAAGAACAGCTTTACTGTATTATATTTTTTACTTATTTGTGTGTAGCGCCCCCTAGTGCTAACCAATACCAGAACAGGGCAACTAACATCTACCTAGGTCCGGTGTGCGGTATGCCTTGAGTGACTCACAAAAGAGTTGTTATTGAGTTGAACAGTTGACAGTTTTAATGCCTCAGGCAACACAACAATAAACACAATGCTGTAATGCACCAAGAATGAAAATAAAATAAAACAAAAATAGAGCTCTTTCAATAATAAAAGAAAATGTCCGTATGAGCTGACACTTCAGCTCAATGCTCCTTTAAGTTGAGGAGTATGAAATTGAGTTCAGAGTTCAGTTCCTGGTCCTGTTGTGTGTGTATATAAAGTTCAATACTACTACCCGGGTAGAGTTAATAGCTTAAGTGTGTTCTTATCTGTATCCTGTCTGAACGAAGCTAGTCCGATGTCCTCGGGGGCTGGTCCCACGGTTGGCCACACCGCTTTCATGACCATCCACCGTCACTCTGGGCTGGGCTCGCCATCTTGGATTCGTTTCTCTCGTAGTAGTCAAACTAACAAAAAAAACCAACCTACACAAGCAGTGTAAAGTAATAAGTTATTCTGTTCTATTTCTCCATTTCCAACATGAGATCTCATTAACTTATTTCTGTCATTTAGTCCATCTTACAGTGTATGACCAATGGCTAAAGACATACCTTGCTTACTGTGAAATGAATTACCACATGTAATGGCAACTGGTATTTTACCACTAAATACATATCATGAACTTCTATATATCACAATTTGCACTTAACATTGACAAATTAATTATTTATCATCACATTTATATGTAACATCCTTTTTCCTTAGCTGCTTTTAAGGTAACACACATCTTAAAATTAACGCTTTTCAACATACATTAAATTAAATTATCAGTGCTAACACATTTAACAATGTAATAAACCAAATCAAACACTGTAGTTGGCTACAAATCATTAGTGTGCCATTAATATTTAACTCCCTTAACTAAATGTTTTAATACCAACAAAAATGAATGTATTGCACTTTATTTTTTAACACTTCAACCAAGCTATAAATCCTCCTTAATACAATGCAACTATTAGCTTGGCACTTAGCCATTAATGATTAATGGTTAGCGATTAGCTAGCGATCTTTTGAGAGCATAAATACAATGATACAATATGCAACAAAGTACACTGAAACATTAGACAACAGTCTTATAACCCCGATTGATTTTTTTTATGTTAAGTATCTGAACTTTACAGTGTTTTTTCTGCTCACTCCAGTTAACAACAGGCTAGCAAAAGAAATGTTTAAACTCACCGGAGTTTCAAACAGCAACAACCCGACTGAGGCTGCTCCAATCGTGCTCACAGTTGATGCTCTACTAATGAAGGAACTTATCAGTGTAGATACGTGTGTATAATCAAAGTTTCACACTATTATGTTGTGTTACATACCAGCAATTATTCACAGCTTACACACGGTTTCAGGAAGAGATCGACCAAGACATGAAAACTGCGCGTAGCACTCTCTACCAATCCTGATACAGTCTGTTTATGACGCTCTAGTGTACTGCGCTCTCTTGTGGGAAAACATAGAACTACACCTCTAAACAACATATATGGTTTTAGTAGCCCTATGTTTCATATGGGTTACACCCTCCCCCCTTGACTCTGCATGGGTCCCTTCATGTTTGGATATGGGGTCTCTTTGGAAACTATCATTACCCCCAACGATGTCAAATGCTTGGTTTAAGCTCTCTAAAAGACTCTGCACAAGGGATATTAAGGGTTTCCCCAATTGAATGTACTGGAAACGGTCTGGTGGTCGTCGTGACCTCTCAGATTTGCGTGTAGGGTCATCTGTTTCTCCATGCTCAATATTTTCACTTTTCTCTGTTTTTTCAGTTGTTTCAGAGGTTTGTGTTTGAGGCAACTCGGTTTGCTGAACTTCATCAACAGCTTCTCCATTTCCAGGGTCCTCTAGACTAACAGGAGAAACATCACTGTCGTACTCAATAACCGCTGGAATTACATTCGTCATGCTCGGTGAAGTTACATCTTCCCCGGTAGCGGTTTGCTCATCCATAATCTCTGGCCCATTTCCTTCAATCATCTCAGGAGGTGTCCCATCAGGTTCTGCAGGTGACTCAGGGGAACTGCCTACAATAGGCTCATCCTGAGGCTGGGAGTTTGAGGAGGTCATTGGAATGACTGGTAAATTGTTACCCCCTGCGGCTGGAGTTAAAGTGGTTTCCTGCCTCTTGGGAATTTCATACACCTGAAAGAACCTGTCCTCAGGAATGACAGACAGCTGAGTAGGACAAAAGGGTGAATCATCCTCAGACTCTGAGTGCTCTTCAAGTGGCTGAGTTTGACTACGCCTAGTTCTTGGCCGACGGGCCTTTGGTTCGGACCGTTCCGTTTCCTCTGCTTCAGATAAGTCACCACAAGGGAGTAGGAGATCCCTATGTAGGGTGCGACTGGGACCATCTCCGTTCAGGGGTTGTACTGTGTACACAGGTAAGTCACCCATCTTTTTCAGAACTTTGTACATAGTGGGCTCCCACTTATCTGCAAGCTTGTGTTTGTTTCTCAACCGCAAGTTCCTTACTAACACTTGGTCACCTTCCTCTAGAGTTGATTCTCTTACTGCTTTGTCAAAGCGACGTTTGTTTCTCTCAGCAACCTTTTGTGAATTCCTGGTGGCGATCTGATAACTCTCCTCAAGACGTGCTTTCAGGTTTCTCACATACTGGGAGTGACATTTAGGAGCACCATCTTTAACAGGTAATCTAAAGGCAATATCTACTGGTAACCTTGGCTGCCGCCCGAACAGCAACTCATATGGACTGAAGCCGGTAACCTCGTTCTTGGTGCAATTATAGGCATGAGTTAGGGGTTTTACATAGTCACGCCAGTGATTTTTATCCTTTTCTCTCAAGGTTCCTAACATGCCTAGCAGTGTTCGGTTGAATCGTTCAACCGGGTTTCCCCTCGGATGATAGGGACTTGTGCGTACTTTGGTAATGCTGGCTAGGGTACAGAGCTCTCTGATGAGTTGAGACTCAAAATCCCTGCCCTGATCACTAAGCAGACGCTCTGGAAACCCATAGTGCACCAAATACTGCTCCCAAAGACACTTTGCAACTGTTGCAGCCTTCTGGTCTTTGGTTGGTATGGCAACAGCGTACTTGGTAAAGTGATCTGTTATGACCAAGATGTCTTTGGTGTTGCTACTGTCAGGCTCCAAAGATAAAAAGTCCATGCATACCAATTCCATGGGACGGGTTGTCTGGATATTCACAAGAGGCGCTGACTTTTCAGGTGGTGTTTTTCTCCTTACACAACGTCCACACGACTTGATCTTTTTCTCCACATCAGTAGCCATCTTAGGCCAATAAAATCTTGACCGGACCAAGTCGAGTGTTCTTTCCAGACCCATATGCCCCATATCGTCGTGGAGGCATGTAAGAATAGTGGACCTTAGGGGCTCTGGAACCACAAACTGGTAAGTGATGTCGTCTTCTGATCGGCGAGTTCTGTAGAGCAGACCATTTCTCATCTCCAACCGTTTCCATTCCTTAAGCATTAACTTAAGTTCCAGTGAATCGGGACTGGGATTGGGGTTTGCTTCATCTCCAACCTCCAACAGGTTGACAACATGACCCATGACCGGGTCAGACCTCTGATGTTGCTGGAGTTCTGCCTCACTGTACGTAGGTATGGTAGAACAACCCACCGCTTCCTCATCTGCATAGATGTCAGGCACTGCGTCCGTGTGAAGTGCAAGGGACTCTACCAAGGTGATAGAAGGTAGGTTGTTGTCAGTCTCACTTAAAAGATGACGGTGCCATAAGACATTAACTGTGTCAGCTAGAATGTCTGCTTGGGCAGGAGATGAAGACAGATGGTGAGAAGCAAATTGTTTAATTCGCTCTCTTTCCTCAAGAGAAACATGGTCATCGGCCAGAGTATCACAGGGCCGCCTGGAAAGGCCGTCTGCGTCTTGGTTGCTTTTCCCAGCCCGATACTTTATGTTAAAGTCGAAGGTGGAAAGTGAAGCTAACCAGCGATAACTGGCAGCATCAAGTTTAGCTGACTTTAGCACATATGTTAACGGATTGTTGTCTGTTACAACCGTGAATGTGTTTCCATAGAGGTAGTCTTGGAACTTTTCCACAATGGACCACTTCAAAGCTAGAAATTCCAGCTTATGGGCTGGATACCGCTTTTCACTTGGCGAAAGCCCTCTGCTAGCATAGGCGATTACTCGCATTTCACCATCCTGTTCTTGGTACAGGGCAGCCCCTAGACCAGATGTGCTTGCGTCTGTATGAAGAACATATGGTAGTTTTGGATTAGCGAATCCAAGTACTGGTGAAGAGGTGAGTTTGTCTATAATCGCCACAAAAGCTTCTTGGCAAGCAGGTGTCCACCGGTCGGCAAAGGGTTCTTTGGGGTTGAAGAACCTCCCAGGGCATGATGTTACTTTTCTACCCTTCCTGTAAGGTGGGTAACCCCCGGTGAGGTCATTCAAGGGTTTGACTATTTTGGAATAGTCCTTTATGAACCGGCGATAATACCCTGCGAAGCCTAGGAAGGACTTGAGCTCGCTGAGTGTTTGTGGTCTTGGCCAAGTGCGGAGTGCACTGACCTTTTCGGGATCCGTCTCCACCCCTTTGCTGGAAACAACGTGCCCTAGATAGCGCACTGAGCTCTGGAAGAACCGACACTTTGCTGGAGAAAGTTTCAAGCCATTTTCTCTCAATTGCTGAAGGACATGTAAAAGTCTGGTTTCATGTTCTTCTAATGTGCTTGAAAACACAATGATGTCATCCAAGAATACAAGTACTTCCTTCAGATGGAGACTGCCCATACACCGCTCCATTAATCGTTGGAAAGTACTAGGAGCGTTGGTGATGCCTTGGGGCATACGGTTGAACTCATAAAAACCCAAAGGGCACACAAAAGCAGTCTTAGGCTTGTCACGTTCCTCCATCTCAATCTGATAATAACCAGACTTGAGATCCATTACTGAAAACCACTTGGATCCAGCAAGGGCTGAGAATGCTTCCTCAAGGTTAGGGAGAGCATATGCGTCTCGTATCGTCAACGCATTTAGCTTGCGATAGTCAATGCAAAGGCGGACTTCTCCATTTTTTTTCCGGACCACCACGATTGGCGATGAGTAAGGGGACTCTGATTCTTGAATCACTCCTGCATCCAGGAGTGTTTTCAGATGTTTCCGTACTGCCTCATAATCGTTTGGGTGAATTGGTCTGGACTTTTGTTTGAAGGGTGTTTCGTCTTTCAGGTTTATGTGGTGCTTCACTTTGGATGCGTGTCCAAAATCGAGATCGTGTTGGGCGAAAACATCAGCATAAGCATGTAGACTCTGGGTTATCCTATCCTTCCACTCTTTTGGGAGAGGGGAATCACCAAAATGAAATGTTAGTTTTTCCTTGGTAGAGTCACTGACTGACTGAGAAGTGGCAGTGCAACATTTCACAGGACCAACATTTTTGTTTGAAGCAGGTAAGCTGTCATAGATCTCCTCAGGAGTGAAAAGCTCGGCAAGGACACAGTTGGAGGGGAGTGTCACGTCGTGCTCAGTTTCATTCCTAATCCACACAGGTAATTTGTGGGGGTTCTGCTTAGGCAAGGTGACAAGACAGCACTCCACAAAGATCCCACCCGGCAGGATAGATAATGTTGGCTGTTCAACTACTGCGCATTCTTCAAAGGAACTAGCCTTGACATTGCCCTCAAGAAGGACTCTCCCTTGAGCAGGTACCACTGGCTGCACTTTGTCGTTAAAGGTCACTAAACCCATTCTCCCCGAAGAGCTCACTTCTCGCCTGATCTTAAGGGTGCGAAGGAGCTGTCTATAGCCATAGACAGAAGACAGGTCATTTGGGTTTTTTCCGTGACAATGTTCATCATACAAGACATCAAGTGCATTTGTCCCTACCAATACAGGTAAGTCATAGTTAATGCGTAAGTCTGGAACTACTAGCGCTAAAGTAGAAACTTCAGGCTCAGTTTCAACAAAACTCTTTGGAAACTTGAGGATGAGAGGTACGTAGCCCAAGTACGGAACATTTTGGCCACTAGCACCCTCAACATCCAGACCGTCAATGGGCTGAATGGGGTGTTCTGACAGATTGCTGTTGTAGAAGGAAGCAGATACAGTGGTCACTTGAGACCCAGTGTCAAGGAGGCAATTACAGTTAACCCCTGACACAATAACATCAGCTGTACATTTCTGTCCTA
Source organism: Garra rufa (assembly GCF_049309525.1). NCBI lineage: Eukaryota > Metazoa > Chordata > Actinopteri > Cypriniformes > Cyprinidae > Garra > Garra rufa. The sequence goes on from NC_133374.1 coordinate 36,100,599, forward strand.
CAAGTCCCTTAGGTAGCTTAATTTGGCGCTCCACTTTGTGAGGTTTACTGAAGGCTTTAGTCAAGGGTTTTGTTTTGGGACATTCATACTTTATTTCAGTTCCTGATAGTCCCTTCTCAGAAACTGAGTTCAGTTTAAATCATGCCTGTTTTGTTCTTCCCAGGCTTGTTGTTTTTGTCTCAACTCTTTACGTTTTATCTCAACTAGCTCAGGATTTGGTTTGTTACTGCAGGAGGATGCTATGTGGCCCTCCTCACCACACTTGAAACAATATCCTGGGCGAGGCTTCCTTGTGAGCTTTGACTCATCTGAGAATGAGGATTTTTCTTCAGTTGAGGCCTTGGTTTTAGACTTTAACTTCTGGCTTGGCTTAGCAGAAGCCTGTCTTGAGCTGCTGCTTAAAGATGCTTTCAAAGAAGCTATTTGGGCCTGTAGCTTTGCAAGTTGCTTTTCCAGCTTAGGTGCATTAATGGGGGATGTCCTATCTGCAGCGGTTTCTGTGTCTATGTCATCAGTGACATGGTCTCCTACTGAAAGAGAATTTGACTGGGCTTTGGATTTAGAAACCCCTAAGTGCTGTCTCATGCGGCTGGACTTAGCAGCTTGCCGGTCCTCCTCAGTACGTAGCAGAAGAAGTAACTCAGAAAACGGGGGCGGGTTGTTTTTCTTCTGTTCAAGCTGGAGACTTGTGATTAGGCTGTTATTCCAGCAACCTCTACAGAATTGCTTCAGCAGTTGACGCTCTGACTCGCTGGCCGCAATGCCACCTCTTTTGACTACTAGACTCAGGGCTGTCTGCAGACGTTGCAGATACCCAGATGGCCTTTCACCCGAGTTCTGATTGGTGTTCAGGAATTTTGCAAAGAGTTCATCCCCGTCGTCGACAGTACCATAGGCGGAGTCGAGAAGGCAAAGGTAGTCATGGGGAGTAGAATTAGGCCCAAGGTGCTTAACCACATTAGCAGCAGGCGGAAGAAGGCTCTCCACTATCTTCCTCACAGTGTGTTTGTCAGACACGGTGGCATCTGTGAGGTGGAACTCAACATTGTTGCGCCATGTGTCATAGTCAGACTCTAAATAGGGACAAGGGACCTTTCCTGAGAACGGTCTGAGTTTGGTATGGCCATGATACTGAGCAGATATGTCGCTATTCTTAATAACATGTTCGACCACTACCTTCTGCACTTCCGGAGCAATGAGCTGCTCTGAAGGTAAGTAGAGGGTTCGTTTCCCATGTGAGGGGGATGGTGATGCCCCTGCACCGGCAGCAAATGGAAATGAGTCATGTGCAAGGGGGTGGATTACATCACCAACTTTTTTCATAGGAGGTTAGTTAACATTGGCAGGGGGTTCAGTTTGGTCTGGGCTACTAGCAGGCTGGGGTTCCTGGCTAGCATTTGGCACATTTAATTCAGTTGTGTCATGGCTCTGGGTAGACTCCTGAATTCTAACTAGCTCATCTATCAAAACCTTCTCAAAGTCTGCCCCACTTAGCTTAGCAATATACCTCAGCTCAGTTAAGTAAGACTGGGTTAAGCTTGAACTTTTGTCAGCAGCATACAGCTCAGAGAGAAGCCGAATATGGTGGACAACATTTGGATTACTACTGGGTCTTTTACACGGCAAGGTTTCCCGAAGGAACTGAACGGCTTCGCCTGACTTGAATTCCACAATGGCTGTGTCTTTAAACTGGGGCTCAGAGCTAGTCACCTGAATTATCCTTCCAATTGAACCAAACTGTCCTAAATACTCCATAACTTCATTGTCTGCCTCATCACCAGTTACACCTCCTACTAAGACAGAATTAGGTACTTTTACGTTTTGGGACTGAATTACATCCATATTTAACCTTTGACAACAAGATAAATTCAGGCAAATTACCAGTGTTCACAGATGGAATGCAATAGAAGCGCCAAACTGCTCAACTTTCACTAAATAAGGACTCAAAACCACTCCTGGCTGGCTCGCCAAGTTTTGTGTAGCGCCCCCTAGTGCTAACCAATACCAGAACAGGGCAACTAACATCTACCTAGGTCCGGTGTGCGGTATGCCTTGAGTGACTCACAAAAGAGTTGTTATTGAGTTGAACAGTTGACAGTTTTAATGCCTCAGGCAACACAACAATAAACACAATGCTGTAATGCACCAAGAATGAAAATAAAATAAAACAAAAATAGAGCTCTTTCAATAATAAAAGAAAATGTCCGTATGAGCTGACACTTCAGCTCAATGCTCCTTTAAGTTGAGGAGTATGAAATTGAGTTCAGAGTTCAGTTCCTGGTCCTGTTGTGTGTGTATATAAAGTTCAATACTACTACCCGGGTAGAGTTAATAGCTTAAGTGTGTTCTTATCTGTATCCTGTCTGAACGAAGCTAGTCCGATGTCCTCGGGGGCTGGTCCCACGGTTGGCCACACCGCTTTCATGACCATCCACCGTCACTCTGGGCTGGGCTCGCCATCTTGGATTCGTTTCTCTCGTAGTAGTCAAACTAACAAAAAAAACCAACCTACACAAGCAGTGTAAAGTAATAAGTTATTCTGTTCTATTTCTCCATTTCCAACATGAGATCTCATTAACTTATTTCTGTCATTTAGTCCATCTTACAGTGTATGACCAATGGCTAAAGACATACCTTGCTTACTGTGAAATGAATTACCACATGTAATGGCAACTGGTATTTTACCACTAAATACATATCATGAACTTCTATATATCACAATTTGCACTTAACATTGACAAATTAATTATTTATCATCACATTTATATGTAACATCCTTTTTCCTTAGCTGCTTTTAAGGTAACACACATCTTAAAATTAACGCTTTTCAACATACATTAAATTAAATTATCAGTGCTAACACATTTAACAATGTAATAAACCAAATCAAACACTGTAGTTGGCTACAAATCATTAGTGTGCCATTAATATTTAACTCCCTTAACTAAATGTTTTAATACCAACAAAAATGAATGTATTGCACTTTATTTTTTAACACTTCAACCAAGCTATAAATCCTCCTTAATACAATGCAACTATTAGCTTGGCACTTAGCCATTAATGATTAATGGTTAGCGATTAGCTAGCGATCTTTTGAGAGCATAAATACAATGATACAATATGCAACAAAGTACACTGAAACATTAGACAACAGTCTTATAACCCCGATTGATTTTTTTTATGTTAAGTATCTGAACTTTACAGTGTTTTTTCTGCTCACTCCAGTTAACAACAGGCTAGCAAAAGAAATGTTTAAACTCACCGGAGTTTCAAACAGCAACAACCCGACTGAGGCTGCTCCAATCGTGCTCACAGTTGATGCTCTACTAATGAAGGAGCTTATCAGTGTAGATACGTGTGTATAATCAAAGTTTCACACTATTATGTTGTGTTACATACCAGCAATTATTCACAGCTTACACACGGTTTCAGGAAGAGATCGACCAAGACATGAAAACTGCGCGTAGCACTCTCTACCAATCCTGATACAGTCTGTTTATGACGCTCTAGTGTACTGCGCTCTCTTGTGGGAAAACATAGAACTACACCTCTAAACAACATATATGGTTTTAGTAGCCCTATGTTTCATATGGGTTACATGTGGTTATAGCTTTTAAGAGTATGATTACCAGAGGTGGGACTTTCAAGTCACAAGCAAGTCTCCCAAGTCATATATCCCAAGTCACCAAAGAGTTAAATTTAATGGGATAATTGACTAATTAAGTGCTGATTGAGCAATAGTGATGAACACCTGCTGTTAACAATCAGCATCACTGAGGAAAAGAGAAACAGGAGAACTACATCTGACTAAAGCCACAGCCTTAGATGGAATCAGCTGAAAAATAAAACCACACACAAACAATGCCACCATAATAGTGGTCAAGGTTTGCTTTAGTTAGTCTCTTGACCCTTTTGCTAGCTCAATACAATTTGCTTTTAAGCAATTGTGATGTTATTTGACAGCATGCATTTGTGCTCTGCTGAATCAAAACTTTTTATAACAATTTTTTTTCACGCTTTTTGTTTGTGATGAGTGAACATCATGAAGTGGTTTTAGGTTTATTGACTGATTATTTAGACATTACTGATCTGCTATTTAAATAAATTCTACTGAATAACTGTCGCCAGAATGGTTTAAAACAAAAATAAATGACAGCTCAGGCTTTTAGGCATGAACACTTGTCATATGATCCTCAACAGTGGTGACAATAATTACTCATACTGCAGTGCATGATGGGAGTTTTTAATGGGTAATGTTGTTACCCAGCATGCATTGCAGCAGAAGTGTTTTGTTGATTGTGACCATTATTGAGATTCATATGCTGGTTCTTGATGTTTGAGTGTGCCTGAAGACTTGGGGGTAACTATTTATTAATATGCATTACGTAGCATGTAAATTTAAATATATATATATAAAAAAAACTCAGCATGCTGTATTATAGAGTTAACTATAAATACTCTGAAAGTATTTAGAAAAATTAAATTACTTATTTATATTGTAATCCATTTAGCTCAAGACTATTTCATCAGACAAACACAGCAAACACATCCTCACTGTTAAGTAGTGATCTTACTGCTTCACAATATTACGTGTGTAGTTACAATGTATGATGAAACAAAAGAGTCAAAGGGCAAGAGTCCAACCAAATGCTACACTGATCTTCATGATGGTGGCATCATTTTAACCAATAAAACATCAACATCTGATTCTCTGTAATTCTCAATAACAGCAGGTGTTCATTACTAACGCTCAATCATCATTTAATTAGTCAATAATCTCATTAAATTTAACTCTTTGATAACTTGGGTTTAATGACTTGGGAGACTTGCTTGTGACTTGAAAGTCCCACCTCTGATGATTACCTCCTCATAGTTATACGGTATTATTTATAAGTCTCATATTTTGCCATGTTATTCATGTCACTTTACTTAAAGCACCACTTATAAGTAATTATAATAATATTTCCCAAAGAACCCTAAGATCAGGCATCAGATCAGATTAATGTGTAATGACACATTTGTATTATCGGTTTGATTATTTTTATGGTAACCTTTAGACAGCCTTTGATAAGTAACTCTGCAACTCCATGTCAGCTAGCAGTAATTATTATTAGTAGTATGGTAAATATATGCTAACACTAAATGTTGATGTTTTCCCAAAAGACAAACTATTATATTATAAGTAACTTTGCTAGTATGTGAACCTTCTACCTAGCCTAATCTTGACCTGAGTCTACTAATAGTCTAAGGAGTGTTAGTTGACATGTAGTTGGAAAGTTTAAGCTTATAGTCAATAAACTAAGGGGACCGTCAAAATAAAACATAATATAATGTGAAAAAAATAAATGTAATATGATATAGTCCAATAAATTAAGTATATTTAATAAGGTGTCCAGTGCGTGTTATAAATAATCATACTCTTAAAAGTTATATCCTCTAATACTCAAGTATTATAATGTATTATACTTGTTGTTATGAGTATTCATGAGATGATATAATATATTATAAGTTTTTTTTATAATGCATTATGCTTTCATTATAATGCCTTACCAATACCCTTATAATGTATTATAAATAGGGGCTTCAAAGAAAGTGTTACCAAACAAGTTTTAAAGAAGTGTTTGCTTTTGCAAGAGATGGGTTCAAAACCTTTAAACTGTATATCCTGAATTTATAAACCAAGTACACAGTAGTATTACTTTCAACATTTGCTGTAGGCCAGTATTCCTTATACACATGCTTCATCGTGTGGACAATATTATGCTATTGCATTTACCAAAATGAGGCTAATGAAGCTTAGGTCTGCATATCTGTATGGGAGTTTGTATATTTTGTATATTTTATATCTTCTGTCAGTGCAAAATGTATTTTATTAAGCAACAAATTAAATGAACTTCAGTTATGCTTGTGATTAAGCTTTTAACAGGTAATACTAAAGGGCCAGGCAGTACTGAATTATTTACTTTATTACCCGGTGTCAGCGAGAAAAAGTGGTGAGGCAGGCTACTAATTTTCAAAGCTTAATGTAATTGTCACAAACGGGACGACCAAGAGTGAGGATCCAAATGCAAGGCTTTATTACGATGATCGTAGACAGGCAGACAGGGTCGAAAACACCAGCAAACATGAACAGCGAAGATAATCCAATAGTGTAATCCAATAAACAAGCGTGGGTCAAAATCCAGGTGGGCAGTCCAAATGAAACAATGAAATGAAAACAAGAAACTAGAAAACTAAGACTAAGACTGGGAAAACAAAAACAGAACTATGGCTAGGGAAAACAACAAGGAAACTGGGAAAACCTGGGAGCAAGGAATAACGCTTGGTAAAGTCCGCAAATGCAAATCAATACTTCGCAGTGTGAGTGTGTGATGAGCTGGCTTTTATGTCTTGATAAACAGGAAGCTACCATAGAGGCAGCAGAGGGAGCAGCAACAGTCAGTGGGGGTAAGGGCTCCCTCTGCTGGCCTGGCGTAACATAGCCCCCCCCCAAGGAGCGGCTTCCAGACGCTCCAAAAAACAACAGGAAGAAACAGTCCAGGGGAGCGGTGGGGGGGCCAGGAGACTGAGGCAGAACAGGTTGGGCAAAGGCCCTCCAGAGCAGACCAGGAGATTCAGGAGCCCTCCAGGGCAGAGCTGGAGGCAGAGCAGTCCTCCGAGGCGGAGCAGGAGGCGGAGCGGCCCTCCGGGGCGGAGCAGGAGGCGGAGCGGCCCTCCGGGGCGGAGCAGGAGGCGGAGCGGCCCTCCGGGGCGGAGCAGGAGGCGGAGCGACCCTCCAGGGCGGAGCAGGAGGCGGATCGGCCCTCCAGGGCGAAGCAGGAGGCGCAGGAACCCTCCAGGGTGGAGCAGGAGGCGGAGCGACCCTCCAGGGCAGAGCAGGAGGCGCAGGAACCCTCCGGGGCGGAGCAGGAGGCGCAGAAGCCCTCCAGGGCGGAACAGGAGGCGCAGGAGCCCTCCAGGGCGGAACAGGAGGCGCAGGAGCCCTCCAGGGCGGAACAGGAGGCGCAGGAGCCCTCCAGGGCGGAACAGGAGGCGCAGGAGCCCTCCAGGGCGGAACAGGAGGCGCAGAAGCCCTCCAGGGCGGAACAGGAGGCCGCATCATGGACTGGGACCTGGGGAGAGCAGAGACAGAGGAGGCAGACAGAGCAAGGAGAGAGGTAGAGAGTTCATGGGGGAAGGTGGCCTCCCTAGTCGTGACTAGGCAGACGAGAACTTCAGGAATGGCTTTCGTGGTCGTGTCAGAGACGACAGGGAGCCTAGGCGGTGCAGGCACAGTGTGAAGCCTTGGCGGCGCAGGCAGAGCAGGGAGTCCTGGCGGAGCAGACAGAGCACGGAATCTTGGCGGAACAGACAGAGCACGGAATCTTGGCAGAACAGGCAGAGCAAGGAACCCTGGCGGAGCTGGCAGAGCAGGGGGCATAGGTGGTGCAGGCAGAGCGTGAGGCCTTGGCGGTGCGGGCAGAACGTGAAGTCTTGGCGGTGTGGGCAGAGCGTGAAGTTCCGCTATGTACGCCACCTCCGAAAGAGGTATAGGCGCAGCGGACATGCGTGTAGATGAGGTCTCCAGAGCAAACTTGTGGGCGGACTCCTGGGCAGAAGAGGGCACTGGGGCGCAGTGTACAGCCCACACACTCAAAATGGCGATTGCCATAGCAGGTAGCGCAGTTGGCAGAGGAATGCCCTCCGGGTCAGTGGGCGTGAGGCTTGGGAGCGTTGGCTCTGCGTGATGTGGGAGCGTTGGCTCTGCATGGCTTGGGAGCGTTGGCTCTGCATGGCTTGGGAGCATTGGCTGTGCATGGCTTGGGAGCGTTGGCTCTGCATGGCTTGGGAGTGAAGGCTCTGCGTGGCTTGGGAGCGAAGGCTCTGGTAGATCAGACGAAACATGTCCCGGCTCTGGATGTTCGGGCGAGACGTGACTTGGCCTGGAAGGAACTGCTGTGACTTGATTGGGCGTGACAGGAATAGCAGTGACTTGACTTGGCGTGACAGGAGCAGCTGTGACTTGACTTGGCGTGACAGGAGCAGCTGTGACTTGACTTGGCGTGACAGGAGCAGCTGTGACTTGACTTGGCGTGACAGGAGCAGCTGTGACTTGACTTGGCGTGACAGGAGCAGCTGTGACTTGACTTGGCGTGACAGGAGCAGCTGTGACTTGACATGGCTTTGAGGGAGTGGTTGTGACTTGAGTTGGCTCTGCTGGGGCAGCGGCGGCTGGACATGATTCAGGTGGTACTGCTGTGTCTTGATGTGACGCTGTAAGCGCTGTGGTAACTTGCTTATCTTCTGGAAGTGTTGGGGTGTTTTGCCTTGACTCAGGATGTGCTGCTTGACTTGGCTCAGGAGGAACAACTGCTGTAACTTGACTTGACTTGACAGGAGCATTAGCTGTAACTTGACTTGACCTTGCAGAGACAGCAGCCATGATGTGACTTGACTTGACAAGAACAGGAGCTGTGTCGTGACTTGACTGTACCGGAGCAGCAGGCATGGCGTTAACAGGCGATGGTTTGGTTGACGTGGCGTTAGCAGATGCTGGCTCGGCTGATGTGGTGTTAGCAGGCGCTGGCTTGGCTGATGTGGCGTGAGCAGGCGCTGGCTTGGCTGACGTAGCATTAGCAGGCGTTGGCATCAGGATTATGGCTTGACGTGGGTCTGGCGTGGCGGCCATCTTGACCAGGAACTCAGGAACGGGAGCCATCTTGTGAACGGGCTTTGGGACGGTGGCCTTCTTGTGAACAGACTCGGGAAGGGCGGCCATCTTGGGAATTGGCTCAGGAAGAGCAGCCATCTTGTGATCAGGTTCGGGGATGGCGGCCATCTTGTGAACAGGCTTGGGGGTGGCAGCCATCTTGCGAACAGGCTCAGGAAAGGCGGCCATCTTGTGAGCAGGGTCTGGAAGAGCGGCCATCTTGTGAACAAGATCAGGAAAGGCAGCCATCTTGTGAGCGGGGTCTGGAAGAGCAGCCATCTTGTGAACAGGATCTGGATGGGCGGCCATTTTGTGAACGGGTCTTGGGATGGCAGCCATCTTGTGAAGGGGCTCTGGGCTTGCAAACATCTTGTGCTGAGGCTCGGGGTTAGCAGATATCTTGTGCTGTGGCTCAGGACTAGCAAACATCTTGTGCTGTGGTTCTGGGCTAGCAGACATCTTGTGCTGAGGCTCGGGGCTAGCAGACATCTTGTGCTGTGGCTCAGGACTAGCAAACATCTTGTGCTGTGGTTCTGGGCTAGCAGACATCTTGTGCTGAGGCTCGGGGCTAGCAGACATCTTGTGCTGTGGCTCAGAGTTAGCAGACATCTTGTGCTGAGGCTTTAAGCTGGCAGACATCTTGTGCTGTAGCTCCTCTAAAACACCCATAGTGAACGGAGAGCCAAACAACTGCAGTGCTAAATAAATGTATTGCTGGAGGGTCCAGCCAGGCTGGTGTAGTGGCATCAGGGAACCAAATGGCTCGGAAAGTCCACCACGAAAAAATATTATTAAACAGACCTCATCCATTGAAGTAGCCTTTGCCAGTGTAATAAAATCCAAAATGTACTCCTCAATGGGACGCTCACCTTGACGGAGACGGATAATCTGGGTGGCTGGGTTCATGGTGAACTGCTGGTGGATAAAGCCGCTGGATCCGGGTGTGGCGAAGTATTCTGTTACAAACGGGACGACCAAGAGTGAGGATCCAAATGCAAGGCTTTATTACGATGATCGTAGACAGGCAGACAGGGTCGAAAACACCAGCAAACATGAACAGCGAAGATAATCCAATAGTGTAATCCAATAAACAAGCGTGGGTCAAAATCCAGGTGGGCAGTCCAAATGAAACAATGAAATGAAAACAAGAAACTAGAAAACTAAGACTAAGACTGGGAAAACAAAAACAGAACTATGGCTAGGGAAAACAACAAGGAAACTGGGAAAACCTGGGAGCAAGGAATAACGCTTGGTAAAGTCCGCAAATGCAAATCAATACTTCGCAGTGTGAGTGTGTGATGAGCTGGCTTTTATGTCTTGATAAACAGGAAGCTACCATAGAGGCAGCAGAGGGAGCAGCAACAGTCAGTGGGGGTAAGGGCTCCCTCTGCTGGCCTGGCGTAACAGTAATATAAATACCTTAAACAAACAGAGAGAGGAATAACACATTTGCTGAAAAAAATAAATAAAGCTTGATTCCTTTAGAAATGTCTGATTTCAACATGATTGACAACCCATCCCAAAGATAACACCAGTGGGAGATTTTAAGACAGACAGCTCAACAAATGATAAACAATTGTGCATCTATACATTGCTCTGTTTTATAATTACTCCCCTCAAGATAAATGCCATTTTCATTTGTGCATTACTGATCATGTAATAATATAAAATCTTTTACTTTTTTCTGAAACAGAGTAGTGTCACAGTACTAAATGAACAGGTAAAGGTATGGCTTGGCCATATTATACACAAAGTAATGGTAGAAATGTTATTTAGGCTGTTATTAGCACATTTAGACAGTCTGCACATCTGAAAATATATTTAAATGCCAAAGCAATTAAACGAGCCTGTAAGGGAGTTAAAATCTGAGACCACAATGTAATGTTTTGAACACATCACAATTATTTTTGGAATAAAGCATATTCATCATGTAAGCTCCGTTGTACAAAGAACATCCTCAAATCATGCTGGACAACATATTATCAGGTTTTGTGTCTATGCCAGCTTCTCTGTATACAATCTAAAAGTAGACAAATTATTGTACAAGAGTATTTGCTTTTAAGTACGTTGAAAGAAAAAAAAGAAAAAGTATTTTTCAGAGATCACGAAATTGCAAATATTTTAGGTACTTTTAGTTTTGAAGTATAATAACAGTTTGTTGATGCATACAATCTCTTGGTTATTTTAACAATAGATTTTCTGATCTCTTTGGTTCTAACACCATATATTACTGGATGCAAAAGTGGTGGCAACAATGATACTTGGACTGTTATAAAGACATTCATCTCGCTAGGCATAATCACTGTCAGTCTGTTATATATAACAGAAATAACTGTGGTAATGGAATAGTTTATGAAGATTATCAAATGAGGAATGCATGTTCCAAGTGCCTTGCTTTGACTATTTTTTGACAACTTTAAACTAACTGAAAGTATTTTAACATACGACAGCAAAATTAGAAATGTGGGGAGTACAGATAAACAAACTATTATAAGTAAACCATACACATTGCTTAAGAGGCCTAGGCTACTCGTACCGCATGACATGTTAATGACTGAAAGATTATCACAAAATAGTTTATTAAGAGTATGGCTGCATAAGGGGATTCTTGATGTCAAATATACTTGACCAGCTATTAAGAAAAAAGGAATTACGTTGCTTAATGTTAGCCAAATTTTAATTTTACTAGGATTCATGATATTATGGTACTGTAATGGTTTACAAATGGATATATACCTGTCATAGGCCATTATTGTTAAAGTAGAGTAAGTGCAAGCAGCATAAATACTAAGCAAATAGACTTGGAGAAGACACCCCCCATACGAACTAGTGTGCAAATTAGTTAGGAGATTTGAAAGCACTTTAGGCCAAACAGCACTGCTTCCAATCAGTCCACTGCATATCAGGTTAAACAAAAATATATACATTGGCTTATGGAGACTTGATTCTAAGTAGATGACAAGCATTATAAATATGTTTGCTAAGGTTGCAACAGAGTAAACTAAAAAAATTAAAATAGTTAATACATGTTTCCGTGGGCCCAGCGACTCATATGTTGAAAATACCAGATCAAACCCAACAGATTTGTTCATCCTTAAGGCTGGAAAAGAAAAGAAAAGACATGAAAACACTGTCATATTGAATTACTTTTATCATAATAAAGTATTATTATTAAAGATTACAAATAATAAATTACAATTAATAAATGTAAATGGTTGCTACACAAACTTTAAATATATCTCTGCAAGCCTTGTATGGTATGCAAATGTAACACAAAAAAAATCTGTCAAATTGTACCTTATTGCTGATGCAGATGAACATCTGTGTGCACTGCAAAACATTGTGACTGCGCTGTTTTATAAAGTCCTCCTGCTGCGAGGTTGGAAATGATGTCAACAGATTTTAAAGACATTTCTTTGGGGAGCAAATTTCTATTACAAATCTTGACCATTGAATTGCATCAGCTTGAAGAAGGAAAAAAACCTTGCGAAAAAGATCTTCACTTGACAAAGCGTGGCAGGACCAGTCGGGCCCGGTCAGGCTCGGTTCCAAAATCAAATTACTGAGGCACCTTTTGAAATTAGTGAGCATGCTGTAGCCTTCATGTACATCTATTTTGACTTACCATATTTTGTAGTGTGTAAGCCACGTTGGTGTTCTTAATGGCATGAAAAAAAAAGTATTTAAATTCCGAATACATTATGCAGGACTTGACATTAAGCTTTGACATGTGCTTGTCCTGCGGACAAGTAAATCAGACATTCACTTGTCCGAGTAAAAAATTTACTTGTCCGAGGCAAAAAAATTGTCTTTTCTATTCTATTCTGAAGCAATAGTCTCATCACTGCTCTATAAGGTCTTACTTTAATCAGAATATTTGAGATATTTGCCTTAAATTGATTCTAGGACACGTTTTAACTTCATTTTCCTAACCTTACAAAATGTGTCATCATTTATATTAAATTCTGAAATTTTATCAATACATTCAATTAGTAGATAAATAACTAGACTAATAGATCTTAATAGATCAATAACTAGACTCTGTATGGTTACCATTCAGATTAAATCAGTATCAACAAACTCCATCTTTCCACTGCACAGGAAAAACCCAGCCTGCATCGAAAATGCTATTTAAATGTATTTACTTAGACTGTTTAATGAAGATAAGAGATTCCAAAAAACAGTAAAATTGCAAATACATAAATAATGTTATAAGATTACTTCTTTTAGCATAAAATCTAAAATGTTGAAAAAATGCATTACTTTTAAATATGATACCGAACCAGCAATAGGTGGCAGTAAGTTACTGTCTTAATGAGCGAGTAACAGATTCAACCATAGACGGATTCAACCAGTTCCCCTTCAGTCGAATCACTTCGACGTTACATGGGAATTCGCTTAGAATCCAATCATATCTGAGCCTTATACAAAAGGCCAATGAAAATTGGCGAGTGGCATTTGCATGACGCGCTACGCCCCGTACATACGGGTATAAATAGCGACGTCATGCGCCAGTCAGACAGCTTCTTCGCTTCAGATCCTTTCTGATGTTGAGCCTGCTGTTTCTCTCTGTGAGACATCTAGAATCTTCAAAGAGTTCTTCAAAAAAAGAGTTCCTGCTCTCTCTCCTGACGTGCTGCAAAGTGAAACTAAAAGAGCTTATCCTTGCAGCCGTCAGCGATCTCCTGCGGGCTGCCGTTTTCACGGCCATTACAGCCGCACTGCTTACCAGCGAGAGAGTCCCGTTGAGTGCACAGCCGCCCCGCGGCTTTTTCCCTGGGCAGACCAGGAGCTAAAAGAGCAATTTCTCACGGCTGAAAAAGACGTTCTTTTCAGAATGGCTTTTCGGCCGTGCGCTTCAGGATGCGGTAGTTTCCTCCCTCCTGCGGACGGACATGATCACTGCCTCACGTGTTTGGGGAGTGAGCACGCTGAGGCAGCGTTCATGGATGGTGAATGCATTCATTGCGAATGCATGACCATGACCATGCTGAAGTCCCGCCGCTCGTTCGCGAGGCGGCTCCCCCCGTCTTCCTCCCGCGGTCCGTCGTTAAGCCGCCAATGCTTTTCGGCCACCGCGGCGAGACGCGGGGGGGACTTAACAGTCACCGTGCAGAACGCACCGCCGGCCCAGAAAGCCCCGCGGTCTTCTGTCACACAGCATGGTCCCGTCGAGTTCCTGGAGCAGTACGCTTCCCCGCCCAGCGGGCTGAGCGTCTCCTTCGGTGCTCCTGCGGAGGATGAGATTTCGACCGCAGCATCAGAGGGAGAGTCGGTCGGTGAGGCGGACGCTTCGGCGGCGCGACCCCCTGCAGAGGTGGCCGCTCCGTCTGAGGTGGACGTCGAGCTGTCGACTATGCTTCTCCGGGCCGCCAGGGGGATCGGTTTGGAGGTGCCCCAGGCGCCCCCGGCCGATCCTTCTAGGCTGGATGATTGGTTCCTGGGGAGGGCCCCCGCGGCTCCACCTCGCCCTCCCTCGGTCCCATTCTTCCCGGAGGTGCACGAGGAGCTGACAAGATCCTGGCGGGCCCCTTTCTCATCACGGCCCCGCCCCAGCTCCTCTCCCCTCGCCACCCTCGATGGCGGGGCGGCCAGGGGGTATGCAGCGATTCCCCGGGTTGAGCGCGCTGTGGCGGTGCACTTGTGCCCACGCGGCGCTGCCACCTGGAGGGATCGTCCGCATCTCCCGTCCAGGGCGTGCGAGCGCTCGTCCGCTCTTGCGGGCCGCGTTTACCACGCCGCTGGACAGGCCGCCACCGCCCTGCATGCTATGGCGATCCTTCAAGTATATCAGGCCCAGGCCCTGAAACAGCTGCACGAGGGTGGTCCCGACCAGGGGGCTATGGAAGAACTCCGCGCCGCCACCGACTTCGCCCTACGGGCAACGAAGGTCAAGGCGCGTTCCCTTGGTCAGGTGATGTCCACAGCCGTGGTCCAGGAGCGCCACCTATGGCTCACTCTGGCCCAGATGGCAGACGTCGACAAGGCTCGCTTTCTTGACGCTCCTGTCTCCCAGAGTGGCCTGTTCGGCGACACTGTCGAGGACTTTGCCCAGCAGTTCTCGGCAGTCCAGAAGCAGAGGGAGGCCATCCAACACATCCTGCCCCGCCGCGAGTCCAAACCCATCCCGCCGCCGGTGGCTCAGCCTCCCTCCGCTCGTCGCCGAGGGCGCCCCCCCGCGGCCCCCACCAAACCTGCTCCGTCGCCTGCTGAACCCAAGAAGGAGACGGCCCGACGTCGAGCCGGCCGCGGGGGCGGGGCGCCGCCCGCCTCTCAGGGACCTGCAAAGAACACCCGCAAAAGAGCCGCGAAACGTCCCTGACGCGGGCAACCCGGAGGTGGAGAAGTTTGTTCTTCAGGGGACGAGAACATCTACGTCCCCGCTCCTGGTGGAGGGCCGGGGGTTGTTGTGCACTTTAACGCTGCCGCCGGCCCACGGGTCGGCGGTACCCACAACTTCAATAAAAGAGCAATTTCCTTCACCTCCGGGGCCTCGGCCCCGTGTTCCCGTTCCGGGCGGCACCAGGATGCCCTCTCGGAGCCGGATACGGAGCTGTCTGTCGCCAGCGCGGGAACCTGGGAAGAAGGTAGGCCCTGCTCAGAGCAGCTTGTCTCCCCTCCCTGTTCCCCCCTCAGGCTGCCCCACCACGGTCACGTCGGTCAACGTTCCCTTGACACCCCTGTCGAGGCGCTTGGGAGCCTGGCTTCAGCTTCCCAGCCCCTCGCGGTGGTTGATACGGACGGTACGTCTCGGCTATGCGATTCAGTTCGCCAAAGCTCCGCCCAGGTACAGAGGTGTCCTTCACACCCGTGTCCACTCAGACACCCACGCCGCTGTCCTGCGTGCAGAGGTCGCAGTCCTACTGGCGAAGGATGCGATCGAGCTTGTCCCTCCAGCCGAGATGAGGTCAGGGTTTTACAGTCCCTACTTCATCGTGCCCAAAAAGAGTGGTGGGTTAAGACCCATCCTGGATCTCAGAGTCCTGAATCGGTCCCTTCTCAGGCTGCCGTTCAAGATGCTTACGACGAAGCGCATGCTCTCATGCATTCGTCCCCAGGATTGGTTTGCAGCCATCGACCTGAAGGACGCGTACTTCCATGTCTCGATTCTTCCTCGCCACAGGCCCTTTCTTCGGTTTGCGTTCGAGGGTCGAGCATACCAGTACAAAGTTCTCCCATTCGGCCTGTCCCTCTCTCCTCGCGTTTTCACCAAGGTTGCGGAAGCGGCCCTGGCCCCTCTTTGGCTGTCAGGTTTCCGCATCCTCAACTATCTCGACGACTGGCTTCTGATAGCCCACTCTCGAGAGGTGCTATGCGACCAGAGGGACCTGGTGCTTCAGCACCTCAGCCGCCTGGGCCTTCAGGTCAACCGAGAAAAGAGCAAACTCTCCCCAGTGCAGAGGATCTCTTTTCTCGGTGTGGAGCTGGACTCGGTCTCCATGACAGCCCGTCTCACCAACGAGCGCGCTCAGTCGGTGCTGAGATGTCTAGATTTATTCAGGCACAAGACAGCGGTTCCTCTAAAAACTTTTCAGAGGCTCCTGGGGCATATGGCAGCTGCGGCCGCGGTCACGCCGCTGGGCTTGCTTCATATGAGACCGCTTCAGCACTGGCTACACGACCGAGTCCCAAGACGGGCATGGCACCGTGGCACACTCCGGATTGGCGTTTCCCCGCAGTGTCGCCGCCTATTCAGCCCGTGGTCAGACCCTGCCTTTCTCCAGGCCGGAGTACCCCTGGGGCAGGTGTCCAGGCACATCGTGGTTTACACGGATGCCTCCACCACGGGTTGG
The DNA here is from genome assembly GCF_049309525.1 of Garra rufa. Lineage (NCBI taxonomy): Eukaryota > Metazoa > Chordata > Actinopteri > Cypriniformes > Cyprinidae > Garra > Garra rufa. The sequence goes on from NC_133374.1 coordinate 36,117,081, forward strand.
GGTGCTGTGTGCAACGGGCAAGCAGCTTCGGGCTCCTGGACAGGACCTCGACTGCAGTGGCACATCAATTGCCTCGAGTTGCTGGCGGTGCTTCTGGCCCTTCGTCGCTTCCGACCGACGTTGCGTCAGAAGCACGTACTTGTGCGTACCGACAGCACTGCGACTGTGGCTTATATCAACCACCAGGGCGGCCTCCGCTCCCGTCGCATGTCACAACTCGCCCGCCGTCTGCTCCTCTGGAGTCAAACGTGGCTGAAATCGCTACGAGCCATTCACATTCCGGGGGAACTCAACCGTGCAGCCGATCAGCTCTCACGGCAGTCCACCCTCCCTGGAGAATGGCGACTCCACCCCGAGACAGTCCAGCTGATTTGGAGGCATTTCGGGGAGGCCCAGATAGATCTGTTTGCCTCCCCCGAATCCTCCCACTGCCAGCAGTTCTTCTCCCTCAACGAGGTATCCCTCGGCAGGGACGCTCTGGCCCACAGCTGGCCTCCGGGGCCCAAGTACGCCTTTCCCCCAGTGAGCCTCCTTGCACAGACCCTGTGCAAGATCAGGGAGGACGAGGAGCAGGTTCTCCTGGTCGCCCCATACTGGCCTGCCAGGACCTGGTTCCCAGAACTCATTTCCCTCGCGGCAGCCCCTCCCTGGAAAATCCCCTTGAGGAAGGACCTTCTCTCTCAGGGGATGGGCACTATCTGGCACCCACGTCCCGATCTATGGAACTTGCACGTCTGGCTCCTGGACGGGATGCTTCAGACCTCGCCGGCCTTCCACAGGCCGTGGTAGAAACCATCACTCAGTCCCGAGCCCCCTCTACAAGGCAGGCGTACGCACTGAGGTGGGGTCTATTCGTCGACTGGTGTTCCTGACGAGAACAGGACCCACAGAGATGCACGATTGCAGTAGTGCTTTCCTTCCTGCAAGAGAAGTTGGAGCGCAGGCTGTCCCCTTCGACTCTCAAAGTGTATGTTGCCGCTATTGCCGCACATCACGATGCAGTGGATGGATCATTCCTAGGTAAGCACCCTCTGGTCGTGAGATTCCTCAGAGGCGCTAGGAGGATCAATCCTCCCAGACCGCGCCTCGTACCCTCTTGGGACCTCTCCGTCGCCCTCCAGGGCCTGCGGGGACCTCCCTTCGAGCCCCTCGCCTCAGTTGAGCTTAAGTTTCTGTCATTAAAGACAGCGCTCCTGACTGCGTTGGCCTCCATCAAGAGGGTGGGGGATCTGCAAGCCTTCTCTGTCGACGAAGCGTGCCTGGAGTTCGGGCCCGGCGATTCTCACGTCATCCTGAGACCCCGGCCCGGCTATGTGCCCAAGGTTCCCACCACGCCTTTCCGCGATCAGGTGGTGAGCCTGCAAGCTCTGCCCTTGGAGGAGGCAGACCCAGCTATTGCGTCTCTGTGCCCAGTCCGTGCTCTGCGCACTTACGTAGACCGCACTCGGCACTTCAGACGCACTGAGCAGCTCTTTGTCTGCTTCGGAGGTCAGCAGAAAGGGAATGCTGTCTCCAAACAGAGGTTGGCGCATTGGGTGGTAGAAGCCATCTCCCTGTCTTACTTATATCAGGGAGAGCCTTGCCCCTTAGGCTTGCATGCCCACTCCACACGGAGTGTTGCATCTTCCTACGCATTGGCACATGGCGCCTCATTAGCAGACATCTGCAGAGCTGCCGGCTGGGCGACACCGAATACCTTTGCCAGGTTTTACAACCTTCGCTTAGAGGCCGTCTCCTCCCGAGTTCTGACAGGTGACCGGGAGGACGGCTAGTGTCGGCTTGCTGCGCCATTCCCACGTGGATCCGTGCGCTATCTCCCAGTTTGTTCCCTCCGGCGAACCTGGGTCCTCCACGCCCCACAGTCCGGGCTAGACGCGGAGTAGTTCTTGACTGTGCTCCTGCCGGGTCTCCTTCGCCCCGCAGGTTGTGGCTATTTTTCTTTATATTTTTCCAGGGGTCAACCAGAAGGCCTCTGTTTTCCTCGTATATCCCTAAAACCCCTTATGGATATATTGAATTTCTTATTTTCACATGGACAGAATTCATGTCTCCGCCCCCCCAACCCCTGCTTCAGTTTCTGGCATCCCTGGGGACCCCCCCTTCTGGGCCCCAGGGCGTTGGGAAGGTTACGTTAACGTCCGCCTGTTGACACGTCCGCCTGCCGGCACGTGGTCGTTGCGTAACGCGGCGCAGGGACGTGGCTTGTTCCATAGGGTCAGTTCCCATGTAACGTCGAAGTGATTCGACTGAAGGGGAACGTCTAGGTTACGTAGGTAACCCTCGTTCCCTGAAGGAGGGAACGGAGACGTTACATCCCCTGCCACGTCCCTGTCGTCGCGCTGACGCCGGCTCAACCCGGCTCCTCAGCGAAGAACCTGTCTGACTGGCGCATGACGTCGCTATTTATACCCGTATGTACGGGGCGTGGCGCGTCATGCAAATGCCACTCGCCAATTTTCATTGGCCTTTTGTATAAGGCTCAGATATGATTGGATTCTAAGCGAATTCCCATGTAACGTCTCCGTTCCCTCCTTCAGGGAACGAGGGTTACCTACGTAACCTAGACGTTTGTTCACTGACTCACCCGATTCATTAAATTAAATGCTGAATCATTCAGTATTGAGCCATCGGCAGATGAGAGTTTTACTTACTCAAACATGTTCTGAGGGCAGAAAGGAAAATGATTGGTTTACAGATTCAACCAATGAAATTGAAGCAGAGGCGGGGTCAGGAAATTTGGACGTGTGGAGGGAATCCTTCAGACAAATACGTTATTAATGCTCTGTGTGAGACATTTATTGCAAGGTAAGTGAATTTACCATGTATTTATAAAAAAAATCAACATATGTGTCATTTACTAAGATAACTAGCGAACAATACGATCATATCCTATGCATTTTCATTTGAAAGCTTCATCAGTCGATCGCACCAAAGCTGCTTATGGGGTAAATATAGTAAAACGTGCTTTTCTAATGCTACCACACTGTCTGTGAAACCGATATGAGCGAAAACAGAACTCAAATCTCTGTTATGTTTCATCAGTTTGCGTTAGCTTTAGCGCCACTCTCAGGAGTTTACTCTATAAGTTCGTTTTAATCGGGGTAAAGGTGGTTTTATATTCGCACATTCTGATTTCCGCGTTCAATAACTCCTTTAATCTGCATCAAAAAATGCTAATTTGGGTCTAATATCATTATCGACTATTATGAGCACAAACTCCAACGCATTTTTCTGCAGAACTCTGTGTTTTAAAGAAGCTGAGAAATACGCTTATCTCTATGGAGTGTCGTGACGTCATCGCTCATCTGAGGGACCATCTACAAATAATGTTTGAATTACATAGTTATATTTTATTATTTTGTTTGGGAAAAAAATATCTAAATCACAGCCTTCTTTTTCACATTTCTTAACTGAAATCTACACTTTCCTTAGATCTCTTTGGTTGATTAAATACAAAAAAAGTGATGATATATAAGGATTGTTTATCACTGATGTTAAGGTTTTGTCACAAAGAGTGTGCGGATGGAGAGGTTGTGGAATCCAGGGAAAGACAGGAACCGAAGTATAAATAAAACACACTTTATTAAATAAAACAAACAGAAATCCAGGAGCAAATGGGGAAACAGGTGTAACAATCATCAACGGACAAAGAGGGAGTGAACTGACACAGACTAAATACACTGAGACAAGGGCATGGTAACAAATGAGATAAGATAACGAGGGGGAAGTACAAATAAGGGAACGACTAAACCAACTAAGACTAAACCAAAAGGGGGAGAACAAGGATTAAACCATTTAAACTAGAAACAGAGGAGGGAAAACACTGGGAAAACAGATACATAATCCTGACATTACCCACCCCCCCTCCACCGAAGGTGCGTCTCGCGCATAATGACATCCATAGGGGAGGGAGGGTGGCCGCCCTGGAGACCGCTAGGTAGGGACACAGGGGACACAGGATACAGAGGTTTCCAGGGCGGATCAGGGAGCTCAGGTGGCCATGGCGGGTCAGAAAGCTCAGGGGGCCATGGCCGGATAAACAATCCAGGAGGCCACGGCGGATCTGGAGGCTCAGGGGGCCATGGCCGGATAAACAGTCCAGGAGGCCATGGCGGATCTGGGGGCTCAGGAAGCCATGGCCGAGTAAACAGTCCAGGAGGCCATGGAGGATCTGGGGGCTCAGGAAGCCATGGCCAAGGAAACAGTCCAGGAGGCCATGGCGGATCAAGGGGTTCAGGGAGCCATTGCCGAGTAAACAGTCCAGGGGGCCATGGCGGGTCAAGGGGCTCAGGAGGCCATGGTCGGGCAGACAGTCCAGGAAGGGGGTAGCCCCCCACCAAAATTCTCTTGGGGGAACCTAGGGCTTAACCCACCCAGGAGAGCATGGAAAGGCGTGCTGGAGGCGACGCCGGCTCTGGAGGGCGCGCTGGAGGGAGCTACGGCTCTGGAGGGCGCGCAGGAGAGAGCTCCGGCTCTGGAGGGCGCGCTGGCGGTTCATTCACTGGAAGGCTGGGCGGAACCAGCAGAGACTCAGGGAGGCTGGGCGGAACCAGCGGAGACTCTGACTTGTCGGTAGCCATCTTGGGTGCAGACTCAGGCTTGGCGGCCATCTTGGCCGGGAACTCAGCAACGGTGGCCATCCTGGCCGGGGACTCAGGCCTGGCGGCCATCTTGGCTGGGGACTCAGGAACGGCGGCCATCTTGGCTGGGGATTCAGGCTTGGCGGCCATCTTGGCTGGGAACTCAGGAACGGCGGCCATCTTGGCCAGGGATTCATGCTTGGTGGCCATCTTGGCAGGGGATTCAGGCTTGGCGGCCATCTTGGCCGGGAACTCAGGAACGGCAGCCATCTTGGCCAGGGATTCAGGCTCGGCGGCCATCTTGGCCGGGAACTCAGGAACGGAGGCCGTCTTAGCCAGGAAATCAGGAATGGCGGCCATCTTGCATACAGACTCTGGCGTGGCAGCCATCTTGCTTGCAGACTCTGGTGTGGCAGCCATCTTGCGTACAGAATCTGGCGTGGCAGCCATCTTGCTTGTAGAGTCTGGCATGACAGCCATCTTGAGAGCTGGCGTGGCGGCCATTTTGTGAGCTGACGCTGGCCTGGCGGCTAACGGGCTTGAATGAGGAGAGGGAGCCGGCCGGGTTGAGCGCTGGGCAGTGGCCGGCAGACTAGAGCGCGGAGTGGCTGCCGGCTGAACTGGGCTGAGGAGGACGTAGGGAAGCGTAGAAGGCTTGGATGGATCGGGCTCATTGGAGAAGGAGGTGGAGGACACTGGCTTGTGGTGAGCTGGAGTGATAGCATGCTTTCGGTTGGGAGGAGGATAGGAATCCTCCATATCAACAAGGAACTTGGAATTACTGAGACTAAGTACATGATTGATAAAATCCGCTAGGGGTTTGCGACAATCATCATTTGGTTATCAGACTAAATAGAGCAACATCTTTTAGTCCCAACCGAAAGCAAGCATTTAACATTGAATCACTCCAGCTTACCAGATGGGAAACACTCAGGAAATCCTCCACGAACTCCTCCAATGGCCGTTCTCCCTGCTGGAGGTCCCAGAGAAATTCCTCAGCCCAGTTCATCTTTGTCATGGTCCGTCGATCTGTCACAAAGAGTGTGCGGATGGAGAGGTTGTGGAATCCAGGGAAAGACAGGAACCGAAGTATAAAAAAAACACACTTTATTAAATACAACAAACAGAAATCCAGGAGCAAATGGGGAAACAGGTGTAACAATCATCGACGGACAAACGGGGAGTGAACTGACACAGACTAAATACACTGAAACAAGGGCGTGGTAACAAATGAGATAACAAGATAACGAGGGGGGAGTACAAATAAGGGCTCGACTAAACCAACTTAGACTAAACCAAAAGGGGGAGAACAAGGATTAAACCATTTAAACTAGAAACAGAGGGGGAAAAACACTGGGAAAACAGATACATAATCCTGACAGGTTTTTCTTTCCTCTGTGTGTGCTTATGTTATTATTATCTTCTTATTTTATATATGTTAAGTTATTATTATTATTATTATTTTTTTTTTTTTTTTATTATTTTTTTTTTTTTAGTTATTTGTCTGTATGTATTTATTTTTGTATGTGAAACTTTACAAGGTGTGGTGTTTTGTGTTTTTCTTAGTTATTTTTTTTTTCCTGTAGAGGTTTTGTCTGCTCTGACCTTTATGCATCTGTTGAATGTTTGCATAATAATAATAATAATAATAATAATAATAAATGACATGTTTTGATTATAACTATCCACTGTCCATGATACTAAAGTATTCAAAGAACAACACAACAGTCTAACACCTGTGGCAGGTGTTTTTTAGGAAATGCGATCTTCGCTACTACCGCATTCAAACAGCATTTTTTTATATTAAAATGTTAATTAAAAGTATTTACATTCTCAATTGATAATGAAATCTATTCAGCTGTAGATACACAAATACCAATAAAAGTACATATATTGCAAAGTTTTTCAACAGAGGGTTTGTTTTGTATATAACAAAATTCAGTCTCTACTTTAGTGCAAGTTGCATACTTAGTTGGCAAAGGTTATTTACACGAACTACTCACACAAGTCCCACATAAAATATGCTTTCGAGTGGCGTAGATGAATAAGTGTTTACTGTGTTACTAGTGTTTCTAACGACTTTTTTTCTTAACCCTTGTGCGTTCAAAAAAAAAAGTTACACATAGGTGCAAAATGGACAAAAATGTCAAAAAAATATGATTTATTATTTATTTTTTTTCACTTTCACTGATGTCGATTTTTTAACCAGCATCTGTTCTATCCATAGATGCCAAACATTCATTAAAGTCCCCCTGAAATCAAAATTAAAGTTTTTTGGCTTTTAGTATGAATATATTAGCCTTAAGGTGATCTATAAGCTAGTGTGCTGCAAAAGTTAGACAAAATTCGCGTTTACAAGATATGGGCATTCAAAACTTACAGTTTCGTCACTTCCGCCAATATGAATCAAGGATTTGGATGATATCACCGTGCACTTCAGTTTCTCATCAAGCGATCTTTCCAATCAAATGCTGTCTAGAGTCCGTAGTGTCCCGCCCCCTACACAGAGACGTGGAGCAGATCATAAGCACTCATATGTGCGATCAGCATGTATTAAACTACACAGCCTCAGCATGATAATGATCACTATTTCGTTTTAGCAAGTTTCATATTGAATTTGTGGGGTAATTTATTAGTCTGTGGCTGTCATAAGCTTACAAATGCGGCTTTACCGAGCTCAACGGCTCTTGTCCGAGCAGATATAAATGGAACGTTATTGGCTATTCAAAATTAGTGGGCGGGGCTGGGCGATATGTTTTTGTTTCAGTTAAAAGTACGTCACCACATAGAATAACACTGCGTGTTTCAAGGCACTTCAGTGGACCTTTAATTTTCAGAATTTTAACCCTTTAAATGCTGGTTTGTTTACATAATGCCACAGGTGTTTTTTTATGAAAAAAATAAAAAATAGTAGTTAATTTCCATATACTAAATGCTAATCAGATTTTTTTTCTTTGCTTATTAGCTTCTTGGGTGTGTCAATGAAGAACAACAACATTCATTTTGAGGCATTTATATTTTTTTATGTAGTGTCAGATTTAAAAAATAAATAAATAAATAAATAACATTTAGGGCCATAATGGACAAAAATGGCCATTTAAAAAAACTGTGATAGAAATTTTATATATTATTTTTTTTTTCCACTTTCACTGACTGTTGTTTTTTTATCAGCATCTCTTCTATTCATAATTACCAAACATTTATTCATTTTCAGAATTGTAATGCTTTAAAAGCTGGTTTCTTTACATAATGCTAACTGTCAGTGGGCAACACTAACTCCAGAGATTCCTCTGCTGAGTAGCGTCTCTTCATCTTGCAAGCAATGAAATGACCAAGCCCTTAAGCACCAAATATGTATAGGTTTTGCTTTGCGAACACCTGTCTGGGCTGTGCGAACACTCAAACTTTGTATAAAATCTACCAGACTACACAATCAGCATTTTCTTGTGGTGAAAACAAAAACAATGTGTTTAGGGGCTTCTGAACTTCTACATCAAATTCAAGCTCACCTTTTATCTCTGTACAAAAACAATAACAAATGTAAAATGCAATCAAGGATTAAAATGTGTGTTTGGGTGAAAAATAAAAATCCTCAAAGCTCAAGGGTGAGACTCAAATACATGGAGTGGGATTTTTGATTGCCAGTACAATATCATTTTTTTTTCAAACAGAATACACCCATAACATTTTTAGTAAACACATGCAAACCACACTCTGACATCCTTACCAACATACCCACACAATTTTAGCTGCATTATTTTTCCAATTGACTCTATAATAGGCTATAATATGCATAAGCAGAAAACACAAAAAAGCGAGTATTTCTTTTATATGCCAAATTTGAAAAAAAAAAAAAAAAAAAAGGCACAATCTAGTAAAAAATGGAAATTTTTTTAAATTTAAAGCCTTTCTGATAGAATAAATGCCCTGGGTAAAAAAAATTGCAGTTTTAATGGGTTTCAATGTGGACATTTTTGTCCTCAAGGTCCTGCGCATTAATTTTTTTTTTTTTTTTTTACGGCGGGTAAAATAGACTTTTTGAAGGAAATGAGGGTGAAATATTAAAATTTCAATAAAAATACACACCTGAGCCAAGATTTATGCAATTGGCATTAACACAGGCACACTTAAAACAATAACAATGTAGTTTAGGCTCATGTAGCCATAGTCAACACTTCACCATAATGGTAACCTCAAAAGTCAAAATAAACAACAACCCTTAAATGTCAAATAAATTTGTAAAACACACTTTAAAGGAACACTCCACTTTTTTTGGAAATAGGCTCATTCTCCAACTCCCCCCGAGTTAATAAGTTCAGTTCTACCGTTTTGAAATCCATTCAGCCGTTCTCCTGTTCTGGCGATATCACTTTTAGCATAGCTTAGCATAGATCATTGAATCCTATTAGACCAATAGCATTGCGTTCAAAAATGACCAACGAGTTTCGATATTTGTCCTATTTAAAACTTGACTCTTCTGAAGTTATATCGTGTACTAAGTGTACTAAATTTTCTAGGCTGATAAGATTAGGAACTACACTCCCATTCCGGCGTAATAGTCAAGGAAGTTTGCTGCCGTAATATGGCCGAAGCAGGAGCAGTAATACCACGCAGCACATGTGCAAATGCTAAACTAGCTGGGAACTCATTTCTGATAATACTCCGCCTGCTTCGACCATATTACGGCAGCAAACTTGACTATTACGCCTGAATGGAAGTGTAGTTCCTAATCTTATCAGCCTAGAAACTTGCAGCTTTGCATTTCCACCGGTCTTAGTACACAATATAACTACAGAAGAGTCAAGTTTTAAATACAACAAATATGGAAACTCGTTGGTCATTTTTGAACGCGATGCTATTGGTCTAATAGGATTCAATGATCTATGCTAAGCTATGCTAAAAGTGATATCGCCAACACAGGAGAACGGCTGAATGGATTTCAAAACGGTAAAAATCAACGTATTAACTCAGGGGGAGTTGGAGAATGAGCCTATTTCCAAAAAAAAAGTGGAGTGTTCCTTTAAGAAGCCCTTTCCTTTGCTAAAAACACATTAAACAGCACTTAATTTCCACATTTCTGCTCCTGATCAAGCCCTATGTGCAAAGCATGCTGGGAACAAGAAATCCACTGCTCAATCTCAGGATTTACAGAAGTGTCTGTTGTTGTTCCCCTTCGGGAACGTCGAGCTGCGTTGTAACGCTTTGGGAACGCCTCCAGCGTGACCAAGCTCTGAACACGTGTGTTATCTCGTCCAATAGGAAAGTGTGTGTAGTTTGCTTGGGGGCGAAGCATGCCTTTGAGGCGGCTGACTGTGTGCATTGTTTGTGGCTGCCGCTGCGTACGCTTCGCTCCCGGAGGGCTCTTTTCTAGAAAGGAGCCCTCATAAGCGTTCCTCATGGATCAAGTCCCGCTGTCGCTGAGGCGGGATCCTCAGCTCTCTCTGGATCGGAAGCCCTATCGGTTTCTTCCATCCAGGAAGAGCAGTCGTCCCTCAGGCTATCTTCCTCCGAGGAGGAAGACATCGAGATGGGCGAAGAGCCTGGGGAAACGCCCACGCAGTATGAGGAGCTTGTGGAGGTGGTGACTCATGCGGTTGCTAAATTAAATCTTGACTGGCCCGCTGTCACCCCTATGGAGCAGCCAAAAACCAGGCTTGATGAGAGGTACCTGTGCTCCAAACCACCACCTCCACGCCGGGGCTTACCGTTTTGTCCCGATCTCCACACTGAGGTGTCGAGATCGAGGACAAAGCCATTCTCGGCCCGTGTTCACTCTCCCACCACCTCTAACTACAGTAATGTGGTCAGGATTGGTGAGCACGGTTACAGAGCGATGCCACGGGTCGAGCAGACGCTCGCCAGCTATCTCTCGCCCGCTTTGGAATCGTCTCTGAAAGCCCTGGCCTTACCCAGCAAACCTCTCCGTACTACATCTTCTTTGCTGGGTAAGGGGTACTCGGCAGCCGGCCAGGCTGGTGCTTGCCTGCACACCATGGCGGTTTTGCTGGCATACCAGGCCGATTTGCTGAAAGAGCTGGGAGAAGGCGAAGAAGTTAAGGCGGACGAGGTATACGAGCTGCGTCGTACCGCCGATCTAGCCTTGCGTGCCACCAAGGAGACCGCCCGCGCCATTGGGCGGTCCATGGCAGCTATGGTGGCCGCAGAAAGGCACCTCTGGCTGACCCTGTCTGATATGAGAGATAAAGACAGGGTCTATCTACTCGACGCCCCGCTTGTGCCCTCAGGCCTATTCGGCGAATCGGTTGAGACCGTCGTCGATAGGTTCCATCAATCTAGGCAGCAAGCGGTGGCGTTCCAGAGGTTTCTTCCTCGCCGCTCTCGCTCTGGGGTTGCTGGGCAGGAGCAGCCCCACCCGAGTACCTCCCAGTCACTCACTGTCAAGCAGTTCCAAGTTCTGCTGGGGCTCATGGCAGCTGTGGCCCTGAGGCCCGGGAAATGTAGACTCCACCCCGAGGTGGTGGAAGTCATTTGGAGCAAATTTGGAAAGCCCAAGTGGATCTTTCTGCGAGCCAGGAGACGACACAATGTCCCCTTTGGTTCTCTCTGATTCATCCAGCTCCCCTGGGACTGGATGCCATGGTACAGACGTGGCGGAGGCTTCGCCTGTACGCATTTCCCCCGATCGCTCTGCTCCTGGGAGTTCTGGAAAGAGTACGCCAGGACGGGGTCCGCCGCTTACTAGTAGCCCCGTTCTGGCCTGGCCGAGTATGGTTTTCGGACCTAGTCTCCCTCCTCGACGGCCCTCCGTGGGAACTCCCCGTCAGGAGGGATCTCCTCCCCCAAGCAGGGGGCGCGCTACTACACCCCCGCCTGGAACTATGGAAGCTGTGGGTGTGGCCCCTGAGGGGGCACAGCTCCTAGCTTCTGGTCTCTCAACCGAGGTTATTGAGACCATTCTCCAATCCAGAGCTCCCTCTACGAGGAAACTTTACCCCGGAAAATGGAAAATCTTTGTTCTATGGTGTAATGAACACCATATTGACCCAGTCCACTGCCCAGTAGGTTCAGTGCTGGACTTTCTACAAGCTCGTTTCTCGATGGGCGTTACTCATTGAACTTTAAAAGTTTACGTGGCAGCCATAGCTGCTTTCCACGTTCCCTTCGGCCCTACCTCTCTCGGTAGGGATCCTCTGGTGTCACGTTTCCTCCGCGGTGCGCTGAGGCTGAGGCCTCCAGTACGCTCTCGTGTCCCTACCTGGGACTTGGCTGTGGTTTTAGAGGCTCTTTGTAATCCTCCATTTGAGCCTATCGAGGCGTTTTTGGACAGACTCTTGTCCTTCAAGACTGCCTTCCTCCTTGCCATTTCCTCTCTGAAGAGAGTCGGCGACCTACAGGCCCTCTCTGTGGCCCCTGCCTATCTAGACTTTGCACCTGGTATGGTCAAAGCGTTTTTGTTTCCTAAACCGGGGTACGTCCCCAAGGTTCCCTCCTAGGTGCCACGGCCTGTTGAGCTCCAGGCCTTCTGTCCTCCTCCTTTCAGAGAGCCAGAACAGCAGAAGCTTAACTGTATGTGTCCTGTGCGAGCACTGGACACATACGTCCACAGAGCTGCCCTGTGGAGGAAGATGGACCAATTGTTTGTATGCTTCGGTCCCCACAATAGAGGTCTTCCTGCTACCAAGCAAACCATAAGTCGGTGGATCACGGATGCCATCTCTCTCTCATACGAGTCCTCTGGTCTCCCCTCACCTTTGGGGGTCAAGGCTCACTCTACCCGTAAAGTGGCAGCCTCCAAGGCCTTTTTATCAGGAGTCTCTCTCCAAGATATTTGCAACGCAGCGAGATGGTCCACACCTCCTACTTTTGTGAGGTTCTATGAGCTAGACCTCCCCTCTACTCTGCGCGCTTGTGCCCTTTCCTCTGACCTGCCCCCCTCACGGTAGGGTACTTCTCTCGGGGATCCCTGTTCCCCTCATCTCTCTCTAGCCTGCTTGTAGCAGGTGATTATTATCTGGGCATTCCTGCTCTATCTTTTTGACTGCCTACTTTCAGCAGCGTCTCTATATGGGCTTCTCTCGCCCTTCTACTTTGACCCACACAAGCAGGGTCTTGTAATTCTGGCGGCGTGGGCATATCGTTCCCAAAGCATTACGACGCAGCTCGACGTTCCCGGAGGGGAACGCCTCGGGTTACTCTCGTAACCCTAGTTCCTCGAGGGAATGAGACGCTGCATCGTTAAGCCACAATTCCGGCATCCCTGCAGCGCTCCTAGTGGCAGAAGCTGCCTATCGCACTCACCGCACGTACTTTATAGCTTCCTGGTTCTCTACGTCACCCCGCCCGTGACGTCATACGCGCTTTCCTATTGGACGAGATTACACACGTGGTCAGAGCGTGGTCACGCTGGAGGCGTTCCCAAAGCGTTACGACGCAGCGTCTCGTTCCCTCGAGGAACTAGGGTTACGAGAGTAACCCGAGGCGTTTTTGTTTTTGTTACCATTGTGGTGAAGAGTAGAACCTGTGGTCAGCTTGAGGATGGACAGGAAATCTTTAGGATTACATGTAGTACATATTGTTTAACTATTTATATGTAAATATATAGTAAGATTTGTTTTAGTTATTAAATTCACAGCACTTAAAAATTAAAGATCAAGGTGAAAATGATGTTAATCTCTTTGAAATATACAGGGTGGGACTAAGAGTCATGAAAAAAAGCTTGGTGGCTCCCACTGTTCTCAGCCCAACCACACTCATCACAAATATTTTAAGCTCTCTTAATTTAAAATAAATGAGTTTGTTTCTTCAAATGATTTGAGGTAATCAGTTGCCTAAAATGTTTAAGTGTTTTTATCAGGTTCTAGAGTGTGATAAAATTGAGTGCAAATGACAGCTGAGTAAAAACGTCCCAGGTTATGTATGTAACCCTGGTTCCCTGAGGGAACGAGACACTGCGTCATCAACGCTATGGGGAATGCCATTGGCGAACCCGGCTCTGAATCAGTCTTCAACCAATAGGATGACGGGAGTGACGTCACCGACGTGATGACGTCATGCGACCAGGAAGTATATAAGCACGTGCGTTTCAAACCGGCTTCAGCTTCCAGGAATGAAGCGATGCGCGGCAGGAATGCGGGAATTATGGCCCATGACGCAGTGTCTCGTTCCCTCAGGGAACCAGGGTTACATACGTAACCTGGGACGTTCCCTTCCGGGAACTCAACACTGCGTCATCAACGCTATGGGGAACGATATGCCAAAGAAAGGAAGCGTTGAGTCTGGTGGATCAGGCCAGAACATACTCACTGTCTGGGGGACCAGCCCAGAGCAGGAGGGTAGTGCCCGGGGCAGAACCTGCCGGGGCACTGAACATTCTCTGCCTGGGAAATCTGCCAGGAACAAGAGAAAAATTACGCCTCTGTCTGGAGAACTGCCAGAGCAAGAGGGATATGGCATATACCTCGGCCCTCGGGCTCGCGAGGAAAGTGGTCCGCTCTGTCTGGGGAACAGCCAGCACAAGAGGGACTAGAAGGACTCCGCCTGGAAAACTGCCAGGACGCGAGTGGAATTACATCTCTGCCTGGGGAGGCCCCAGCGCAAGAGGAAGCATAGTAGAAACCTCGGCCCTCAGGCGCTCGAGGAGAAGTAGTCCAAACTCTGTCTGGGGAACAGCCAGCACGAGAGGGACTGAATTGGCTCCGCCTGGAAATACAGCCAGGACGCGAGTGGGATTACATCTCTGCCTGGGAATACCCAACGAAGAGGGATATGATCTGCCTCGGCCCTCGGGCTCACGAGGAAAGCGTCGACCTCAGTCTGGGGACCAGCCAGACGTAGAGGGACAGGTAGCGTCTGGGGAAGATGCCAGGACGCTAGGTTGCTCCGCCTGGGAAAAATGCCAGGACGCGAGCGGGATTACATCTCTGCCTGGGACGTACCCAGCGAAGAGGGATATATATATAAACCTCGGCCCTTGAGCCCACAAGGTTAGGGTCATACACCCCAGTCTGGTCACCAGTCAGAGAGGGGGTTCTCCTCGGCCCTCGAGCATATGAGGAGAAGGTAATCCTTTGTCGGGGCGCACCCGGATCAAGAGGGACCCAAGTAGTGCCTGGAAACTCTGGCCAGGGCACGGGAATGGCTCCACCTGGAAAACTGCCAGGACGCGAGTGAGATTACATCTCTGCCTGGGGAGCACCCAGCGCGAGAGAGAACATGATAGGTACCTCGGCCCTTAGGCACACGAGAAGAAGCAGTCCAAACTCTGTCTGGGGAACAGCCAGTACAGGAGGGACTGGAAGGGCTCCGCCTGGAAACTGCCAGGACGCGAGCGGAATTACATCTCTGCCTGGGGAGCACCCAACGCGAGAGGGAGAGTGGTGCACCTCGGCCCTTGGGCACACGAGATGATCTACCTCCGTCTGGTGACCAGTCAGACTAGGAGGAAGAGGTCCTCCTCGGCCCTCAGGCACACGAGGAGAAGGTAGTCCTTTGTCGGGGCGCACCCGGACAGGAGGGACCCAAGTAGTGTCTGGAAACTCTGGCCAGGACACTAGAATGGCTCCGCCTGGAGAACTGCCAGGACGCGAGTGGAAATACATCTCTGCCTGGGGAGCACCCAGTGCAAGAGGAAGCATCTACCTCGGCCCTCGGGCTCACGAGGGATAGCGCCTTCACTGTCAACTTAGGACAGATGAGCTTGTAGCTCGTAGGTCTAATTCATAGAACCTAACAAAGGTCAGGGGTGTGGACCAACCCGCCGCACTGCAGATGTCCTGAATAGGGACACCTGCCAGCAGAGCTTTAGAGGCCGTCATGCCTCGAGTTGAGTGAGCCTTGACGCCCATCAGTGATGGCAGGCCAGAGGACTCATATGCAGTAGTTATGGCATCCACGATCCATCTACTGATTGTAGGCTTTGTTGCCGGGAGCCCCCTCTTAGGGGGACCGTAACAGACCAATAGTTGCTCTGACTTTCGCCACAGGGCAGCTCTGTGGACGCACTGGACACGTACAGTTATACTTCCGATGGTCGCTCTCCACGAATGGAGGAGGATAAAAGGCCTGTAGGGTGACTGCCTGTGGTACCGCTGTTGGGACCTTCGGTACATACCCGGGTCTAGGGTAGAGGAACGCTTTGGCCAGGCCTGGCGCAAAGTCGATACAAGAAGGGGCCACTGAAAGGGCCTGAAGGTCTCCTACTCTCCTCAGAGAAGTAAGAGCCAACAGCAGCGCCATCTTAATTGTAAGGAAGCGATCTGAAATCTCCTCTATGGGCTCGAGTGGAGGCCGAGAGAGGGCTTCAAGCACCACAGTGAGGTCCCACGAGGGGGATCTGGGAGTCACCCGAGGCCTCATCCTGAGTGCACCACGAAGGAAACGTATGACCAGAGGGTTCTTGCCCACTGACCAAACGGGGTGTGGAAGGCCGATAATGCCGCCACGTACACCTTCAGGGTGGAGTGGGCTAGCCCTGTGGAGAGGCGAGACTGCAAGAACTCCAGCACTGTACCAACCGGGCAGTGAACTGGGTCAGTGTGTCGCCCTTCACACCATGAGGTAAAAACCTTCCATTTAAGGCCATAAAGTTTCCTTGTAGAGGGAGCTCTAGAATGAAGGATGGTCTCAACAACCTCGGCTGAGAGACCACCATCTATGAGGTGTGCCCCCTCAGGGGCCACACCCATAGTTTCCACTTCTCCGGGTGGGGGTGGCAGACTGCGCCCCCAGCCTGAGAAAGAAGGTCCTTCCTGACCGGAATCTCCCACGGAGACCCGTCGAGGAGGGAAATGATGTCCGAGAACCATACTCGGGCCGGCCAGTACGGGGCTACTAGTAGTAGACTGACTCCGTACCGGCGTACTCTTTCTAGAACTCCTGGGAGCAGAGCGATCGGGGGGAAAGCGTACAGACGAAGCCTCGGCCACGTCTGTACCATGGCGTCCAACCCCAGCGGAGCTGGAGGCACTAGAGAGTACCAGAGGGGACATTGCGATGTCTCCTGAGTCGCAAAGAGGTCCATTTGAGCCTGGCCAAACACTCTCCATATCTGCTTCACCACCTCGGGGTGAAGCATCCATTCCCCGGGCCTCGGCCCCTGCCTCGACAGGATGTCTGCCCCCACATTCAGATGCCCAGGGATATAAACTGCACTCAGTGAGAGGAGTTTCCCTTGGGACCACAGGAGGATATGGTACGCCAACTTGAACAAGGGGCGTGAACGCACACCCCCCTGGTGGTTGATATAATACACCACCGCTGTGTTGTCGGTGCGGACTAGCACATGGCGGTTCCTCAGGTCTGGGACGAAATGCCTCAAAGCCTTGAAAACTGCCAACATCTCTAGGCAATTGATGTGCCACGAGAGATGATGACCGGTCCACAGGCCGGAGGCCGAGCGGCCACTCATGACCGCTCCCCACCCGGTGAGGGATGCGTCTGTCGCTAGCGTGACGTGGCAACACAGAGCTCCCAGGACCGGGCCCTGAGATAGAAACCAAGGTTTCTTCCACATGCTCAGGGCATGAAGGCAACGCCGCGTGACCTTGATCTTGTGGAACGGATCTCCCCTCGGGGAAAATCCCTTGGTCTTGAGCCACCACTGTAGCGGCCTCATATACAGTAGGCCAAAAGGTATTACGTTGGCTGCTGCTGCCATGAGACCTAACAGTACTTGAAACTGTTTGACAGTGAGTGACAGGCCTAGTCTGACCGCATCGACTGCAGTGAGGATCGACTCGATCCGAGCAGGATACATTCGTGCCTGCATCGTGGTCGAATCCCATGCAACACCTAGATAAGTGGTTCTCTGTAAAGGAGACAGCACACTTTTCTTGGCGTTGAGCCTCAACCCCAGATTTTTCATATGAGCGAGAACAACATCTCGATGCTGAGCCGCTAACCGTTCTGAACTGGCTAAAATCAGCCAGTTGTCTATGTAGTTGAGTATGCGGATGCCCTGGAGTCGCAGAGGAGCCAGCGCAGCATCCACACACTTTGTGAACGTGCGGGGTGAGAGTGCTAGGCCGAAAGGAAGAACTCGATATTGGTAAGCTTCGCCCCTGAAAGCGAACCTGAGAAACTTCCTGTGCTGAGGAAGGATGGAGATATGAAAATATGCATCTTTGAGATCTATCGTGACAAACCAGTCCTCGGACCTGATTTGAGACACGACATGCTTGATAGTTAGCATTCTGAACTTCAGTTTAATGACTGAGTGGTTCAGTAGTCTGAGATCTAAGATGGGCCGCAGCCCTCCATCCTTCTTGGGAACGATGAAGTACCGGCTGTAGAACCCGGATTCTCTGTGCTGAGGAGGGACCACCTCGATGGCCCCCTTCCTTAGAAGATAATTTACTTCCTGTTCCATCACCAGTTCTTGCTCTGGGCCTACCAGAGTAGGAAACACCCCTCTGAAAGGCGGAGGAGGAGCGCCGAACTGGATTTGATATCCTTTCTCTACCGTACGCAGGACCCACGAAGACACATTCGGCAGTAGTTTCCACGCTGCCAGAAAGTGTACTAAGGGAACCAGCCTGTCGAGACTGGTTTCTGGTAGAGTTTGAGAAACTAATTCGGTGGCCTGTAACAGCTGACTGGCAAGCGACACCTGAACTAATTGCTCTGAGGACCCCCGTAGGGGTGGCAAATTTACTGAGTCCGCTACGATGTCGGCGGAAAACCCAGCAGAGATTTGCGGGAGACTGCCGTGCCCTGAAACACTGGCAGGGTTAGCTGACTGGTCTCCTGAGGGCCCCGAGAAAGAGTGGGCACCATATAATGTGGTAGACCCCCTACTTCCCCGAGAGGGGCTGCCCTCAATGGCCCTGAGCCACCAAAGTCAGGGCCGTTTAGCCGAGGACCTCTTCGACTGCAGGACGACCCTCAGGTCGGGCCTGGACTTAGAGGTCCCCGGCCTAGAGCGCTGCCTGCCCCGCCCCTAGCTCTATCAGGAGGGGGCTCCCCCCTCGAGGGCTGACTGAGCATGCTCCGCTCCCAAGCAGAAAACACACAGACTGTGTGTATCCCCACCAACGATGAATCGCTGGCAGGGAGGAACACACCGTCTGTGTGGCTGCTGAACCGCCACAAATTTCTTTCCCTTTTTTGTTGACATTGCTCAAATAAAAGCTGTGCAAACTGGCACAAAAAAGCAGCAATGCAAACCAGACAGACAGACCAACATAGAGCGCTTCGCTGAATGACAAAAGCTGAAGCCGGTTTGAAACGCACATGCTTATATACTTCCTGGTCGCATGACGTCATCACGTCGGTGACGTCACTCCCGTCATCCTATTGGTTGAAGACTGATTCAGAGCCGGGTTCACCAATGGCATTCCCCATAGCGTTGATGACGCAGTGTTGAGTTCCCGGAATGGAACTAAAGATTTGTGTTGTTTTAGCTTATTGTGAGCTAGGGAAACAAGTAAAATCATTTTTTTAAAAGTGTTCTACAATATTTGAGTCTATATTCTTCCAGGAAAAGCTTGAGATGCACCACTTCTTCCCATTTGTGAAATGCTCTCCATTGGTCACTCAGTTTCCAATCACATTTCAAAAGCTGTCAGACAGGCAATCTATAGGAAACAGATGACAAAGTACTTAAAGACTCCAAAATGTCCAAACGTGCCCTGCACTCACAATCCCACAAAACACAAATCCTTGTCAAAGAAAGTCTGTATATTTTGGAGAGTATAATTCCAAGACCTAAAGAAACTACCCAATCCAAAGACTGGGAAATGTGTGAAAGTGAAGACACACTGCAAAAATAGGCTTATCGCACTTAGTATTTTTGTCTTGTTTCTAGTCAAAATATTCTCAAATTGTTCTTAAATTGAGTTGCATTTACTTGATAAGCAAAATGAAATAAGATAATTAGTCTTGTTTTAAGCAAAATGTACTTTTATTTAGATAAACTATACTATTTTAAGTATTCTTGCATCATAATCAGGAAATAACTATTTTAGGTCTATAAAAGTGTCAAGTTCATTTGAGGCTTAATGCTTAGCAGTAGTATACTCAGTTAAATTAGAGAAAGAGATTACAGACCATTATTCCTTTCTATCATCACTGTATTTTTTGGGTTTCTTCATTGAGACAGCTTCCAGTTCAATAACATTTGAAAAGAGGGTCACATCGCTCCAAAGCAAGTTTCTAAATATTGATCTGACCCTAAAGAACATATTTTAAGTCTTAAATATACAATTATTTACTGTAAATGTTCAAAATCCACCATCACTGTATTCTTTGGGTTTCTTCAGTGGCATACCATTTAGTTCAATAACTTTTGAAAAGAGGGTCACATCGCTCCTAAACAAGTTACTAAGGCAAATAAATGAACGAAAACAGCTGTAAACTTAAGCAATTAACTATGTTCAGGAGATTAAGTGATTTTCCACTTGTCTAGATTGTTACCAAATTACAGTTTATGTACATGTTTATTATTTTTCATTTCCTAAACATCTTTTCAAACAGCATCATAATGCAATTTTTATTGTTGCTAAAGAACATCTATAGCATTTGAAGACACAACGTGAGTAATATTTGCTGGTCCATCTGTTAAAATGTAGTTGTCTGTTTGCAATTTGCACACAATGGAAAAACAATAAGAACTTTTTAGACGGTCCCTATCTTGTTTCCAGCTCTATATTGGACATTCAGTGACATTCGCAAGTAAACACACCATTAAACAATACTTATCCATTTTGATCGATTGTAAAAACAAATGAAGTAGGTTGACAATCATGTCACTGATCAGGATTTGCAAAAAGTAACTTAATTGCACATATAATTAGAAAGTTATTGAACGAGGAAATGTGTGGAAAAAGTCTGAATGTGCGAATATAAAACCAACTTTACCCCGGTTCGTTTTAGTGTTTTTTTTTTTTACTGAACTTCGGCTGCTCTCATGGCAGGAGTAATCAATATTAAAATTACTGATATTTTTACTGAACTGCGGCTGCTCTCATGGCAGGAGTAATCAATATTAAAATTACTGATATTTTTACTGAACTGCCCTGCTCTCAAGGCAGGAGTAATCAACATTAAAATTACTGATATTTTTACTGAACTGCGGCTGCTCTCAGGGCAGGAGAAATCAATTTTAAAATTACTAATATTTTTACTGAAGTGCGGCTGCTCTTCAGGGCAGGAGAAATCAATATTAAAATTACTGATATTTTTCTGAACTGCGGCTGCTCTCAGGGCAGGAGTAATCAATATTAAAAGTACTGATATTTTTACTGAACTGAGGCTGCTCTCAGGGCAGAAGTAATCGATATTAAATTTACTGATATTTTTACTGAACTTTGCTCTGCTCTCAGGGCAGGAGTAATCAATATTAAAATTACTGATATTTTTACTGAACTGAGGCTTCTCTCAGGGCAGAAGTAATCGATATTACATTTACTGATATTTTACTGAACTTTGCTCTGCTCTCAGGGCAGGAGTAATCAATATTAAAATTACTGATATTTTTACTGAACTGCGGCTGCTCTCAGGGCAAGAGTAATCAATTTTAAAATTACTGACATTTTTTACTGAACTGTGCTCTGCTCTCAGGGCAGGAGTAATCAATTTTAAAATTACTGACATTGTTTACTGAACTGTGCGCTGCTCTCAGGGCAGGAGTACCTGGAGGAGATGGCAGAAATTGAACAAATCACAGGAGCTAACACTGAAGAGGCATCTGATGCTGCAGAGTCCAAAATCGAGATCTATGGAGATTGCCATACAAATCCAGATTGGTGGTAATTTTCCTTCCACCACCCTCATAAATATCCCCGGCCTACTGTTTTTCATGTGGTCATTAAGTTGCTGTCTGAGGAAATCAATTCAAAATGAACTGTTTTCCCTTTTTTCCACTGTTTAACACCAAATGCTAACTGTTGTACTTTGCTGTAATTTGCATGCATATTTATTACAAAAAAAGTACTAAAATGCTAGAAAATATTTACAAAAACAATATTTCACTGCTGCAGCACAGCGAGTGAAATGGGTTGAAATTGGTCATAATTATGGCAGTAACATGGATACAGTACAATTTTAAAAATATGCATATAGGCCTACAATTACATTTGACTGCAGTATTTAACAAATATAAGCTTTTCTGAAAATCCAGGGCCCTCATTTATCAACAATGCATAGAAAAGGTTTTATATTTTGTCCTGAAATTTAGAATGTAAGTACAAAAAAATCCATATTTATCAATGGTTCTTATAAGTAATCATCAATCATTAAAAGTATTGATCAATACAAAAGTTAAGTGCATTTTGCTTAAAATAAATAAAATTATCTGCCAGTGGGGTAAGAAAAATAACCTTGGTTTAAGAAAATTTTCCTTACCCCTCTGGCAAATAATTTAACTTGTTTTAAGCAAAATTCACTTAATTTAGATTTTTTTAAATAGTATATTATTAAATTTGAATTTATTCTTATTACTCCAAGCATACAACATTCAATTTATAGCAGACAACCATTCTACTGGCCATGTGAGCAGTGCGTTTCTGGGTTTATATGATCACACATCTTGCTTCCCCACTGCAAATAAATTGAATATCACTGAGGTGCCATGTAAATATATTTTTACATACTGTATGTTGCTATCGTCCGAATAGAGCTTCTCTGACAGAGCTGACTTGGTGATACGTAAATATAATTGTAAAAGGTCCCAGTGTGAATTTTTGTGCAATCACTTAATTAGATTAGATTAGATTAGATTCAACATTATTGTCATTAAGTACTGTGAGCATAATTTACAGATGATAATTAACTACAATTAGAATGTACAAATAGATGAACATAATATATAGGTTGCTATTAACTATAATGTAAATTGCAGGTAGATATGAACATAATATACAGGTTGCTGTTTACTGAAGCAGGAATTTACAAATAGACATGTATAGATATAGATTTATCACAGATTTACAATATGTATATGTGCAATGGAAATGTGCATTTACAAATGGGTATGTACAGTGTAGTGCAAAGAATATTAAATAGTGCAATGGTAGTGGGGAGAGTGTGGGGTGGGTGTTCTCATAATGTTAATGTTCTCATAGGCTATTGCAGAGAATTTAAGACTTGTAATTCAAAAAAATAGCAAATGTTTATTTATTAGGGCCCGAGCACTGCCGTGCGAGGACCCTATTGGAATTGCTCCGTTTATTATTATTCTTCCGCTTCTTCTCCAAAATGAAAACTCTTTTTGAGGGCCTAAACATGCTCGAAAACTCACGAAACTTTGCACACGCGTCAGTCCTGGCGAAAATTTACATCTGATATGGTTTTCAGAAGTGGGTGTGCCAAAATGGCTCCATAGCGCCACCTATAAAATTTCAACGGAGTGCGCCTCGAGCTGCGTTTCACATACATGTACGAAACTCGGTACACATATGTAACACACCAATACCTACAAAAAAGTCTCCTGGTGCAACTTCTGAAACCCAACAGGAAGTCCGTTATATTGAATTTCCTGTACGATTTTTGTGCAGTTTTTGCCATTTTCAGCAAGTGCACCTGTCTGCAGCCTGCAGATCGAGGCGGGGCTGTATCTGGGGCGGGTTGCACGTGTCGCCCCGCCCACATAGCTTCTCATTGGTTGTAGGTAAATTAATGACGTCGGCGCAACATCCCTCCCACAACTCATCTCATTGGTTAGTGAAATGGATTGACGTCGCTGCCACGCAGCAGTTGGAAACTATACTTATGAATTATACGTTTTATGTAAACGCTGAATCCTTTGCTTATTTATTCAGCTTTCAGATGTGTACAAATCTCAATTAAGATTGTGGTCCAAGGTTACATACATTTACAAGCAAGACATCTTTCCACTGTTTAGTTATCCTATTTCTGGCAATCTGTGACTATAAATCAAAATGTTAACCAGTGGTGTTTATTTACAGTTTTTTTGATTATTGTCTTAATTGTTAATAAGATACATAAATGTGGAAAATTCTCATCAAGAGTATCCACTATCCTTATGTTATTAAATTAATAAATAGAAAAGGGTTGTTAAACATCAGAGTTGTTTATAAATTCAAACATTTATCACACATGCATGAATTATGATGACACATGAATGAATTTCACTGTTATTTATTTCAGATAATAATGTTCACAGTTATTTCTGATTCTCCCTCCCGATCTAATAGTGACACGCAAAACAGCAATCTGGGTCCTCTGTGCTCAAATACATTAATTTCTCTAAGAATTTGAAATAACACCCTATAACAATCTGTTGACCCTTCCCGAAGTATATCTACTAAATTGAAACATATTTTCATTTCTTCTGATTTCGCTATTAATTGACCATATGCACGGATTACTCACTTGTTTAGTCAAGCCAGCAAGTCATTTCTGGTCAACTGTACTGTGCCGTAATATGAGCGTACTTTGTTCGTTTTCTCTACATAATTCACTCACAATCGAAGAAAAGTGTTGTTTGTCTAAGAGGACCAAACGTCCATGTATACCGTTAAAAAAATAGGTGAGTAAATCGGCTAAATATGCGCGATTCATTGCTATGATTGGCAGTAATAACCGGACAAACATCTGACAAGCTGATGTATTGGTTAAATATAGGCTATTCAATAGATTTTACAGTTCAAGATAAAACTTAAAAGATGTAGTTATTAAATTTTATTAAATATTTCATATTCCTATCGATTCATATTGAGTGCATTATTTAATTATTATACCACAATTATTTAATGCATTTGTAGTGAACTATATATTAGTATTTAAATAATTCACCCTTATAGGCTGTTTGTGTGTGAGTTTAATGATTTTCTGCACTTCCTATATATACTTAAGGACGGTAAAAGTACTACAATTTATTATACTAGTAATTTTATAATAAATCAAAAAGCAAGACGTCTTGAAAAATATAGGGAGTTTAAAAGGCAGCTGCATAATAAATAATCCTCTGCTGCCATCTTTTGGTTATATGGGTAATTTCATATTACGCTCCGTGCATAAGGTCAATTGTCTTCTTTCAGTTTCATATTTCCTGCACTCTAATATGACGTGTTCCGCTGTTTCCTCATGCCCGCAATATTCACATTTCCCTGTGCCATGTTTACCTATTTTCAGTAATGTTCCATTTAATCCCGTGTGTCCAAACCGAAGCCTTGATATTATTGTCTCTTCTCACCTATTTCTCCCTGTACACCTTATTTCTCCCACTCTCCTTTGAATCTTATGAAACCATCGTCCTTTCCTATTTTCTTCCCATTGTTGTTGCCATTGTTTCTTTAATTTATTTTTAATAATACTCTTAATTTCTGTTCTACTAATACTAACTGTAAAATCAATTAGATTATTTTTAGTAACTTCCTTTGCTATTTTATCTGCTATTTCATTTCCCTTAACTCCATAATGTTTTCAACGTCATTACTTTGCCACCAATGAGATGAGTTGTGGGAGTTACGTTATCTCGCATTATTAATTTACCTACAACCAATGAGAAGGCATGTGGGCGGGGCGACACGACACGTGCAGCCCCGCCCCAGATTCAGCCCCGCCTCGATCGCAGGCTGCAGACAGAGGCTTCTCATTTTCAGGCCTCGTACTTTAACGAACTCCTCCTACAGTTTTTATCCGAACATCTTCAAATTTGCTGAGTGTCATCATGAGGCCTTTGCGATGTTAAATTGCGAAGCTTTAGAGTTTTCGTCAAAGGGTGTGTCCGTGGCGGCCGGACAAGCTTTGATGTTTCGCCATGACAAAGGAGGTTGCTATAACTCAGGCATACAATGTCCGATCTGCCTCAAACTTCACATGTTTGATGACAGTCCGGTCCTGAACACACGTCAGTGCCCATATTCAGTAATAGTCATAGCACCACCTGCTGACAACAGGGAGTGACATGTTTAACACTGTTACGGACTCCTAGCAACATATTGAAAAGCATTTACAAGTCTTAAAAGGCTAGCAACATGCTAAAAACATGCTAATACATGCTAGCAACACTTAGCTAAGAGCTAAAGCATGCTATTAATACAAATACAAAAGGAAATTGCTGTAACTCATGTATATAATGTCGAATCTGACCCAAACCTAATATTCAACATGCTACAAACATAGTAAAGCATGCTAGCAACACTTAACTAACATGCCGAAGCATGCTAATTATACAATGAAACAGGAAGTTACTCTAACTCAGGCATACAATGTCCAATCAGCCCCAAACTTAACATGTTTGATAAGAGTCCTGGCCTAAACACACACCCATGCCCATATTCAGTTATAGTCATAGCGCCACCAGCTGGTAACAGGAAGCCACATGTTTAATACTGTTGTGGAAGCCTAGCAACATTTAAAAAATATCAAGAACTGTTAAAAAGGGTAGCAACATGCTAGAAACATGCTATAACATGTTAGCAACATTTAGCTAAGTGCTAAAGCATGCTCTTAATGCAATGATACAGGAAGTTACTGTAACTCAGGCATGCAATGTCCAATCAGCCCCAAACTTCACATGTTTGATAAGAGTCCTGGCCTGAAGATATATACATGCCCATATTCAGTTATAGTCACAGCGCCACCTGCTGACAACAGGAAGAGACGTTTAATTGATGTTACGGACTCCTAGCAACATATTAAAAAGTATTAGCAAGTTTTAAATAGGCTAGCATCATTCTAGAATCATATTAAAGCATGCTAGCAACATTTAACTAATATGCTAAAGCATGCTTATAATACAATGAAACAGGAAGTTACTCTAACTCAGGCATGCAATGTCCAATCAGCCCCAACTTCACATGTTTGATAAGAGTCCTGGCCTGAAGATATATACATGCCCATATTTAGTTATAGTCACAGCGCCACCTGCTGACAACAGGAAGTGACGTTTAATGGTGTTATGGACTCCTAGCAACATATTAAAAAGTGTTAGCAAGTTTTAAATAGGCTTGCATCATGCTAGAATCATGTTAAAACATGCTAGCAACACATAGCTAAGAGCTAAAGCATGATATTAATACAAAGAAAAATAAGTGTAACTCATGCATACAATGTCCAATCTGACCCAAGCTTAATATGTTTGATTAGAGTCCTGGTCTGAACACAAGCCCATGCCCATATTCAGTTATAGTCATAGTGCCACCTGCTGGCAACAGGAAGTCACATGTTTAATACTGTTGTGGAAGCCCAGCAACATTTTAAAAATATCAACAAGTGTTAAATAGGGTAGCAACATGCTAGAAACATGTTAGCAACATTTAGCTAAGTGCTAAAGCATACCCTTAATGCAATGAAACAGGAAGTTACTGCAACTCAGGCATGCAATGTCCAATCAGCCCCAAACTTAATATGTTTGATAAGAGTCCTGGCCTGAATACATTGACATGCCAATATGCAGTTATAGTCATAGCGCCACCAGCTGGCAACAGCAAATTACTTGTTTTACACTAACTTAAACATGCAATGTACAATTTGCACCAAACTTCACATGTTTGGCAATAGTCCTGGCCTGAAGACATCTAAAAGCCAATATTCCGTAATAGCGTCACCTGTTTGCATCAGGATATGTCATGTATTACACTCAAGCATGCCATGTTCAATCTGCACCAAACTTCATATGTTTGATAAAATCGCTGACCTGAAGACATCTGCATGCCAATATTCAGTTATACACATAGCGCCACCAGGTGGCAGCAATAAATCTGGCACATCTAAATGACTTTGACATATTCCTCCTAAATTTACTATGTTAAAAGCATAGTGCCCACCATTCGCCACAGGTCGGCGGTGAGCCCGGTGCGAGGGCCCGCCCATCGCTGCTTGCAGCTTTAATTTATTTTATTTTTTTGTGCTGTAAATGTTGTATCATTCAATGTCTGTTGTACAGATTGTTTGTGTAAGAACAAAATGAAAAAAGTTGATTGAAAATGATGTTTACGGGTCCAATATTAAAATAAAATAATCAAGTTGAATTATGTCATTTATTTATTTTTTATTCAATTACAAATAAATCCAGTGAATTAAATCCATGTAAAAAAAGAAACATTTCACAACAAAAAGGTATAGCAAAGATGCATCATTAAACTGCTGTAATTTTAACTGGTTGATATCATCATTCCTAGAGGTTTTTAAGTTCTTTATTTCTTTAAGACACTAGTCAACAAATGTGAACGTTCTCCCTTTAAACCAAGGCCATAGGTTGCCTTGCCAAATATCTTCTCAAAGCCAGTTTCTTGGAGTCTTCAGAATTGTTCATGCAATTGAAATGCATAAAGAATTTGGTTTCAATTTACACTGGTTGTCATGAAAAAAAAAAAAGAAAGAAAGAAAGAAAGTGAAAAAAAAGAACTTGGAAAAGGTAAATACTTTGGCAATAAAATCAAATGCAATAATGCTGTACAAATACAAATATTCACTATGTGGCAAACATATGAATTGTAACAGAAACTTTTTTTCTTTTTTTACCTCATTAGGAAGCAGCTGATACAAAGTGAATATGGCCAGAGTTTTTGTTTCTTTCCTATTCTGGTCTCGCTGTCCTGAAAAAAAAAAAAAAAAGTATTGTTTAAGAGCATTATTATTATTATTATTAATTGCAGGCAAGATATATATGCAACCAATCAGTTATGTATTTTTTTTTCTTAGAACACTGTATTCTTAGAGTCCAGCTCAAATCCTGTTTAAACAAACCTGTCTGTAATTATCAAGTGCTCTTGAAGATCTTAATTAGCTGGTTAATGTTTGTTTGATTAAGTCTGAACCTGATTTTGTAGGAAGGCAGATCTCCAGGAACAGGATTGGTTTAAACCAGGTGTTTTAAAATTGTTTCTTAAGGTAATCCAAGGAAACCAAGGAATAAGGAAAACATTTAAATGTACAAAGCTGGGACTTGGGAGGCTCTAGGAAAAAAATCTGAGTTTCTTGAGGTGGTTTTTGGCTTGTGTGATAAAGGGTTAATGCAAATAATGCACAATGGAAATGCATTTGAAATGGAGATGGCTAAACCTGACTAACCAAAGGAACAATCTTGTTGCACAGCATCTGCAATGTTTTAAGGTTAGTCTTAAATTCCCATGCAAAGCATAGTCATACAGAAATACTTTGATGTGAGTACACTACAAATAACAGTAATATGAACCTATTGATTACTCCTGTCCTGAGAGCAGCGTGTAGTTCATTAAAAATGTCAGTAATACGAACCTATTCAGTAGTCCTGCCCTGAGAGCAGCCGCAGTTCAGTAAAAATATCAGTAATTTTAATATTGATTACTCCTGCCCTGAGAGCAGCCACAGTTCAGTAAAAATATCAGTAATTTTAATATTGATTACTCCTGCCCTGGGAGCAGTGCAGTTCAGTAAAAATATCAGTAATTTTAATATTGATTACTCCTCTCCTGAGAGCAACATATAGTTCAGTAAAAATATCAGTAATTTTAATATTGATTTCTCCTGCCCTGAGAGCAGTGCACAGTTCAGTAAAAATATCAGTAATTTTAATATTGATTACTCCTGCCCTGAGAGCAGCCGCAGTTCAGTAAAAATATCAGTAATTTTAATATTGATTACTCCTGCCCTGAGAGCAGCGCACAGTTCAGTAAAAATATCAGTAATTTTAATATTGATTACTCCTGCCCTGAGAGCAGCCGCAATTCATTAAAAACACTGATACGAACTTATAGAGTAAACTCCTGAGAGTAGCGCTAATGCTAACGCAAACTGATGAAACATAACAGAGATTTGAGTTCTGTTTTCGCTCATATCGGTATCACAGACAGCGCGGTAGCATTAAAAAAGCATGTTTGGTGCGATCGACTGATGAAGCAATCAAATGAAAATGCATAGGATATGATCGTATTGTTCGCTGGTTATTTTAGTAAACGACACATACGTTGATTTTTTTTATAAATATATGGTAAATTCACTTACCTTGCAATTGAAGGAGTGGAAGTCGGAAGACATCATGGCCTTTTTACAAATTAATATCCTTATTAATTTTTACACATTTTTAGTATAATGATCTAGTTCATAAATCAGTGTTTAACTCTAATATTATTTATTGTTTGATATTAGTAGTGGCTAGAAAGATGCCTCATAGAAAATCACAGGATGTTAGATTAAAGTGTGTGCCAAATGTGTTTTCTGCCTGTTGAAGTTTCTCTTTTCTCAGTTACCCGAGATCACACAGGAGGTCAGGATGACCCTCCTGATTACGTGAGCAGCTGTGACAAGGACATCTGCGATCGAGACATCTATGACGTGTTCTTGAACGAAAGATTAAATGCGAATCTCTTAGACTTGTATTATAGAAATCCAGTTGATGTGTCTCCATTTTTGGAGAGGCTAACTGGTTAAGTGTGTGTGTGTCCAACCACACTGATAAAGAGTCTTGCCTGGCTAAGACAACCTTGAAGATAGATAAGGCCTCTGTGTGTGAATCTGTGTGTGTGTGTGTGTGTGTGTGTGTGTGTGTGTGTGTGTGTCAGTCTCTGTCTTGGATCTTAGGCGTGACAGCGGAAGATCATCCTGAGGAGGTTCTCGCCATTTGTCGATGTCGCGGGACATAAACGGGCTTCTGGAGACAGCCTGTTGTGTCTGACCTCTTATCTTTGTCGCCTATGTAATCACTAGTAAATAGCTTTGACTTGTCGTCCATATGTGGAAAATTTCACAGTTATCTAAGTTTTTGACCAATCAGGATCTTCCTAACCTATGCATTGACGTAATTAGCAACCTCTGTTAGAGTATAATTACTGGTATTTTGAACATGTATGCAGAGCGGCCTACGAACTCCATCGAGAGTGTTGAAGCTGACTTCTGCTGATGAAACTGCAAACTATTTTCTTCAGTAAACATGACTTCGATTGATTGAATCTTTGACTCCTGGTTTTTGTTCATCATATCTGGTCCTTGTGTGTTTTTACTGTAAACTTCCCCTTACACAATAAATGTCTCACACGAAGCATTAATAAGGTATTTGTCTGAAGGATTCCCTCCACACGTTCAAATTTCTTGACCCTGCCTCTGCTTCAATCTCATTGGTTGAATCTGTAAACCAATCATTTTCCTTTCTGCCCTCAGAACATGTTTGAGTAAGTAAAACTCCCATCTGCGAAACAACGCTGTGTGTTTGTCAGAATCGCGACTGCTCTACTGTGTCTTTGCTTAGAACTACAGTATTTCCTTAACAAAAATGGTCAGTGATGTGTCTAAAATGTAAGTCAGTTAATATTAGTTAATATTAACTACTAGTTTATTGAACTACTGTTGTATAAAATCAATGTCATGTTTGCAATCGTAATGTTGCTTACCTATATAATAAGTAATACAATATTATAATAATAATAATAATAATATACAATATTTATCTTTTTTCCCTACCGCAGTATGTTTGTTCCTTTGTGTATGCTGTTGCGTCTATTAGTTTTAAAATGTCTGTGATTCAGAAAGGCTACACGAGCTTGATACTTGATACTGTCCGTTTTCAGTCACCGTTTACACTGTAAGTAATACAATCAGAATCATTCTCACCAAAGTTTCGGTGCTACGCTAGTTATTGTTTTTTATTGATATTTTAATCAGGTTACTCTTCCGGTCGGGCAAGTAAAATTCTCCTTCACTTGCCATTTACAAAATCCACTTGTCCCGGACAAGCGGACAAGCGTTAATGTCGAGCCCTGTATTATGTGTGTGTATATATATATATATATATATATATATATATATATATATATATATACACACACACACACACACACACAAGAAAACACACATAAAGTGTTCTAACATGTTCTGCTTTTAAAGCAACACCAAAGAACTTCGCTCCCTCTACAGGTTGGAAGCGGAATTGTCCATTACCGCTGTCGTAAATAATTTAGCCTACCATCGCGTCACATGCACGTTATTTGTATGGAGGCTATCCAGGACCGGCTTGGGAAATAACGATGTCCAGTGACAAGGTAGAGTATGTTGCATGACTTTATGAAAGTATGAAAACTAAATAAAACATAATAATGACATTGTTTGCTATTTATTTTTGCCATAAAGCAAGTCGCATTTGTAGTCTTATTTGAACTACAAAACCGCTACCCGACGACCCAAACTTACATAGTACCGTTATGGCCGATAGAGGGTCGCAAAGCGAATGTGGAAGTGCCGTTTCACCCTGTCATGAGTTGATGAACCACTGACATGAGTTCGGAAACATTATTTTAAGGTAAACAAAAAAAACCTCTTTGGTGTTGCTTTAATGGAAAAGTTGTTGATTGGAAGTTTTCATGGTCTGTTCAAAATTATACTCGTATTCAGGGACAGGCATTAAAATGTAGTAGTTCTTACCAATGCCTGACCTTTACCGTTTCCATGTTTTACCTGAGTAATATCAGTAAAGTATGGAGTGCCACAAGGGTCTGTTTAAGGCCTTCTGCTGTTTTCAATACACAATATACAACACTTTGGAAATATAATTAGAAAACATGGGATTAGTTACCATTCTTATGCTGATGATACCACATTTCATCAAGACCAGAGGAAATTAATAAATTATCAAGTTAACAAAATGTGTTAAGGATATAAAATATTGGATGGCCAGTAATTTTCTTTTATCAATGTACAATAAGACAGAGATATTTCTTATTGGACCAAAGGCCTGTACACAGAACCACTTAGAATACAATTTGCATCTACAAGGCTACTTATTTCTTATTTCTCCTAGAAAAGCTAGTTCATACATTCATGGCCTCTACACTGTACTACTAAATAGGGGTGTGACAAGACACTTATCCCGTGAGACTGTCACATTTAGCAGGTTGAGGAGTGTAGATGAAAGAGCAGGAACCGGAGTATATGAAAACACTAATATTTATTGAAAACAAACAAAGAACATGGAGCAAACACAAAACAGAAGTAACGATTATCGACGGACACTGGGGTGTGATCAGACACAGACTGATATAAACAGAAAACAGGGCGTGGTTACAAACGAGATAACAAGGGGGAAATACAAATATGGGCAAGACTAAACCAATGGGAAACAAAACTAGAGGGGACAAAACGGACCAAACCAAATGCATGGGAAACATGGGGGGGAAAACACTGGGAAAAACAAGACAGACTAGACTAAAATCCTGAAATTACCCCCCCCCCCCTGCTAGGCAGGGATACAGGGGTCACAGGGGCGGTCTCCAGGGTGGATCAGGGAGCTCAGGAGGCCATGGCGGGTCAAACAGTCCAAAAGGCCATGGTGGATCTAGGGGCTCAGGGAGCCAAGGCCAGGTAAACAGTCCAGGAGGCCATGGTGGATCTGGGGGCTCAGGAAGCCATGGCCGGGCAAACAGTCCATAAGGCCATGGCGGATCTGGGGGCTCAGGAAGCCAGTCCAGGAGGGGGGAGCCCCCCAAAAAATTGTCTTGGGAGAACCCAGGGCGTAGCCCACCCAGGAGAGCACAGGAGGGCGTGCTGGAGAAAGCGTCGGCTCTGAAGGGCGCGCAGGAGGGCGCGCTGGAGGAGGTGCCAGCTCTGGAGGGCGCACTGGAGGAGGCACCAGCTCTGGAGGGCGCGCAGGAGGAGGCGCCGGCTCTGGAGGAGGCGCCGGCTCTGGAGGGCACTCTGGAGGGCACGCTGGAGGAGGCACCGGCTCTGGACGGTGCTCTTGAGGAGCGGGTTCTGGACGGCACGCTTGAGGAGCGGGCTCTGGACGGAGCTCTTGAGGAGCGGGCTTTAGAGGGATGGATAACCCCACCAGAGACTCTGAAGGGCTGTCTGTCTCCAGCGGTGACTCTGGAAGAGCAGACTCTGGCCGAGCAGTCACTAGAGGGCGCTATGGCAGCGCGGTCACTGGGAGGCTGGGCGGAACCAGCGGAGACTCTGGGAGGCTGGGCGGAACCAGCGGAGACTCTGGAAGGCTGGGCGGAACCAAACTTAACTCAGGAGGTGCTGCTTGACTTGCCTCAGGTGGTGCTGCTTGACCTGACTCAGGAGGTGCTGCCTGACTTGACTGAGCAGGAACAGCAGCTGGTAGGGCGGCCGTGATGGTAGCAGACTATCTTGGGTGCAGACTCCGACTTGGTGGCAGCCATCTCAGGTGCAGACTCTGACTTGGTGGCATCCATCTTGGGTGCAGACTCTGACTTGGCAACCATCTTGGCCGGGGACTCAGGCTTGGCAGCCATCTTCGCCGAGGACTCAGGAACGGAGGCCATCTTGCGTGCAGACTCTGGCGTGGCAGCCATCTTACGTGCAGACTCTGGTGTAGCAGCCATCTTGCGTACAGACTCCGGCGTGGCAGCCATCCCGACTCATCTTCTTATATTAGGTCCGTCGATCTGTCACAGTTAGCAGGTTGAGGAGTGTAGATGAAGGAGCAGGAACCAGAGTAAATGAAAACACTAATATTTATTGAAAACAAACGAAGAACATGGAGCAAACACAAAACAGAAGTAACGATTATCGACGGACACTGGGGTGTGATCAGACACAGACTGATATACACAGAAAACAGGGTGTGGTTACAAACGAGATAACAAATATGGGCAAGACTAAACCAATGGGAAACAAAACTAGAGGGGACAAAACAGACTAAACCAAATGCATGGGAAACATGGGGGGGGGGAACACTGGGAAAAACAAGACAGACTAGACTAAAATCCTGA
Organism: Garra rufa; assembly: GCF_049309525.1. Taxonomy (NCBI): domain Eukaryota; kingdom Metazoa; phylum Chordata; class Actinopteri; order Cypriniformes; family Cyprinidae; genus Garra; species Garra rufa. Next base: position 36,151,231 of record NC_133374.1, read on the forward strand.
CAGAGACGAGACACGAGACTGGGTTCACGAGAATGAGACGAGACGAGACGAGAGAAAGTTTTTTAAAGAAATCGTCAATGATAAAATTTATCAGGAAAAATACTATTTTATTCAACTAAAAAAAAATATGCAAAAAAGGTGCATTTTTATATAAACTTGTGCTTTATGAAATTAAACTTCTATTTTAATGAATTATGTGAAATATTAAACATGTAAACTAAAGCTGCATGATTCACTTGTTCACTGGGGGGGGGGGGGGGGTGATAATAATAAATAAAAATAAAACATTTAGAAACCGTTTTATTAAGGGCCTAGCCTAGGAGTGCCTCAACAAGTCCTAGGTAGCAGATGGTCAAAAGGTATCTGCGATGATACCTAAGTGGAGTTGGGCCCAAAGAGACCAGGGTTTTAAACCAACTTAAGAATGGGAATGAAGTCTAGTGCGTGACTCATACCATACAGGATTTTAGAAAGTGCCCAAAGACTTCTGTGTGCGCTTACCAGTCTCGTGGATTTTAGAAAGTACCCAAAGACTAGTGTGCACACTTACTATAACATGGATTTGAGAAAGGTGTGCCAGAGAGGTCACACTCGAAGGCTCCAGGTGATTGTCAATGACGGGCAATACTAGGGGTCAACCCTCACTGTGAGGGGAGCAATGCTACACCCAGTCAGGACAGACAGCTCGCAAGCTGCTTGTCGACTGATGGTACTGCCATGGAGCTATACTTGAACATCTTTCAAATAGTGGATATCAGTAGAGGACAGGCTCTTAACCCTGAGAGACAGGGTTATAAGGTACCCTTCTGCAGAGAGGGGAGCATGCCATGCCCTATCCACAAGGCCTGCGAAGTGAGAATCAAGGACAGGCTCCAAACACTGAGCGACAGGGAGGAACACCTGGCCCGCCGGTGCGTGGCACTCTATAACATACCCTTTCGCAGAGAGGGGAGCATGCCATGCCCTATCCATCAACTCTTTACTCTTAAAGCTGCATAGAAACAGCAATCTCCCCTGCCCTTAGGCTGAAAGGGGTGCTTCCGAAAGGATGAGCCATTCCCTGAAAGACATAAACTTAGAACAACAAACAGGTCCCAAATAAGAGCCAATAGCAAGACATACGACGGTATGATAGACGGTATGAGGTCAGTGTATGATGATTGGGTGGATACCCAGAAAAGATACCCTCAGGGCAGGATTTCCAAGAGCTTACCTGAAGTGCGACCTGAAGGTCAAGAGTGGCCACAGCATCCAGGTAGATATGTCGGGGACAGATCCAATTAGACGAGTAGGCCACAACTGTAGTCAAAGACCAGAGCGGGTGCTCGAAGAGGACCTGCCTAAGAGAAAGAAAAAACATAAGGTCCCAGACATACAGCAAAACAGGATGAACACAAAGTAGCAGGACAGTACTCACCCATTCCATGGTTCCCAGGAAAACCATGCTGTGAAGCTGCCAAGACCATCATAGTGGGTCATCTACTTATAACCCTAGCAGGGGAGACAGCACCATCTAGGCAAGGGCTCAAGAAGACCGCTTAATAACCCTAGAAAGGGGAGCAGTTACTAAGCTAGCACACATTCATCCTCAGATATCTATGTGAATAGGGCTACCAGAGGTGGAACAGACCGAAAGCACAAAGAGTAGGAAGAAGGGGAAAAATTAAGACATAGTTAGCCTCAGATAGCTGCAGTTAAGTCCATCCTGCCATAACCATGGAAGAACTATAGCCACCCTCAGATGGCTATATTAAGGAGGTCCACTTTTGGCAGTTAGTTAACTCCACAATTGCAATGTGCTGCATATATTCAGCTTCCGCAGGAACTAAACACACTCTGGGCATCAAGCAAGAAAGGAGCCGCCGACATGAATGCGTTGTTAATGCCGCGAGAGGTGAACGCACTCACGCAAAATCGGGAAAACAGTGAAGACTCACTTCCCTCCTTTGCGAATGCATCACGATGAGTACATCAGTTCCCTTGAGAGCTGGACATGCTGCTATTCACCACACACACATGGCCCGTGAGCTTGTGAAAGCATGAGTAGCGTGCCTCTCGCAAGAAACAAGCAATGAATGCAACGATTACATTCTGCTCCCTCGAGAGTTGATATTGCTCGATCTGTATGAAAGCTGCAGGTATCAGAGCGTGTTCACAAGAAACAAGGAATGAATGCAATGATTGCATTCAATTCCCTCACGCAACAATCTCCCTCGGGAGCTGAAAGCGCTTGCTCTTTACCACACACATCACACGCGAGCTGTTATTCCAAAGCCTCTTGTGAGAGAACATGCACTCAGACAAAAAGTCAGTGAAGACGAAGAAGATAATGTTATGTTCTACTGGTGCCCTTTTATACTGTGGTCGCACCAGTAGTGATGTACAGGCACGCCGGATGTGTTGTTACAGGCTGAGTCAAGCTGGTGGTGTTCCCCATAGCGACCACTAGAGGACGTGGTTTAAAATTCCCTCAAGAGGGAACCTAAAGCAACAGGTACTGAATGACTAGATAAGCCTCAAACAATATTTGATAATACCTTAATAGCTTTAAGCAATGAGTAAGACGAAAACTTAGCTTAGCTTCGGGAAGGCATTCAGGTGACTAGAGGATGAAATATAGCCAGCTGTTATATGAATGTTTGATTCCCCTTTGATATCTTTCTCCAGATCTTGTCTTAACTGTTTTTTGTCCAAATCCATAAGGCTCTACCAGAGCCTTGATATATCAACCCTTTCTAATGAACATGACGACACAGGGTAATCTCAGACAACTTGATCAAGATCAGGGCCAGTCCAAGCCTTCAGGGGGCCCTAAGCAGAATTTTATTTGGGGGCCCCTCTGTGCCACCAATATGACTAATTATTGTCAATTCTTTATTATTCACACACTATAAATCTAACACACCCAATATAAATTAAAATTTTTTTGTAGCTGTGTTGCTTACATCATACCAATGTTTGCTATGATCTTTAATTGTAACAGTAGCAAACCCACAGGAGTAGTCATGTATTAATTTTTTGCACTTTAACATTCCAAGGACTTGCAGTACCAGTTGGCATACTTAATGTGGTGTACTGAAAAGTAGCAAAATTAACTAGTAGACAATGCTCTTACTGTAAACACTTTAACCACTTTAATTTATTTTTTTGCAACATGTAAAAAGTGCAATACAATCAACTACAAATAAAATAAATAATAAAATATAAGGGTAACGTTAACCACTTTAATTACTTTTGTTCAGAAAATTGTAATGTAAAAAGTGCAATACAATCAACTACAAATAAAATAAATAATGTAATAAATAATACAATTATAAAATTAATAAAAGCTAAATACCAAAGAACTACAAATTAGTCAAAAAAATTTTTTCAAGTATTTTTATATGAAAAATATATATGGCAGCAAGCCATCTGTACACCTAAAACATTAAGACATAATGATATAATAACACAGACCCCAAACGTAGGCTAATGTAAGCAATGTTAAACTGTTATCAGTACGAAAGTTATAAAACAGAAGCTATTTTTATTATTTGCTCAATGTTTATGAAACAGAAGCTTTTATTATTTTATTAATTTTATTACAAAAATATAATCTAGGAAAGTTATTTTTACACAGGATGCAAAAACTTAATCCAGCTAAGTAATGTGTTGTATTATAATATATTAATATTGCAAAGCTTAAATTTGAAAACATTTGCTTAAATAAAACATTAACTTTTTTGTTCACTTAATTACCTAGCCAGCTAATGTTAGCTTGCAATTTAAAATAAATAAAAATAAAACAGCAGATGTGTTAAAAACAACACAACATGTGTTATATCTTAACACATCTGTGTGTCTAGTTCAGGACAACACATTTTGTGTTAAATAAATTTTAACACAACCAGTGTGTTATTCTTCTTAACACAGGCAGTGTGTTAAAATATTTAACACACTAACGTGTTAAACTCACACAATTTGCATAGATGTGCTTTTCTTAACCAGTTCACAAATGAATGCAATAAAAAAATAAAAATAAAATGTTTAAAAAAAAATACTCAGTGTTTTTGGTCCCACAATACAGAGTGTCAAATGAACCCTGAAGCAGAGTTGAACTGATAATGTTAACAAGCAGAATGAAAGAGAATCAGAAACTCCACAAACAGCATCACCAGCTTCACACATTACTGACCAGTTTGTCTAAAAAGTTATTATAGAACAGAAGTTGAGATGTTGATTTTTTTCTTTTGAACTTACCATTAATGTGATCAGTGTTTGCTTTAGTTGTGATCTTGAGCCTTCATTTACTAACATCAGTTTTCTCTCAGGCTGTTTAAAGCAGTGTTTGCTAAACATTTGTAAACAGAAAAGTACAGAAATCCAGATGGATGCATGATCAAGAGGTTTTGAGTGGTTGTTCATGTTATAACCTATTGATCTCTTCTGATGAGTCTATCTGTGGTTGTTTCATGAGAATTAAGCAAATATATTGCTGTTGATGAAATTTATATATTAACTTGGTAATTTGATTAATTCTAAAAACACTTTCCACTCCAGACTTTTAGAAGAACTGAACTGTAGATGCAAACATTCATCAATAATCAGCATATGAATCTCAATGATGGTGACAAAAAAACAAAAAGCTTCATGCTGCAGTGCATTCTGGGAGCACCAATCAAAACCCATCCATGGATCCCAGAATGAATTGCTTTATATTTATTGTCACCATCGTTGAGATTCATATGCTGATCCTTCAACTCTATGTCTGCCATTCAAAATTCATAGAAATCTGTATAATTCATCTATAACCTGTTAAAGTTCAATCTGCAAAAGTTACAGTTTCCTATATTCATTGGTGCGTAAATAAAACAGTCATTATGGGATTATTACTTTCATCGTCAATGTACCTGTATCTTCCTAATCATATTTTCTCTTAGGTCTTGTCCACTTGTATTCACCTTCTGAGAATATATCTATAAAAAAAATATAATCTAGAAAAAACATACTTGTAGATTTTAGGGTCGAGACCCAACAAAAGTAAACACTGAGCACAGTGATGGTTATGTTTTAAGAAACAGCTCTTCAGAGATTTATTGTGTTTTATTCAGTTGATTTGATCTGGGGCTGTGACTGGAAGTCAGTTGTAGTTGTGCTTCTGCTGGTCTCTTCTCTTCTTCTTTGTTTGTTTCTCTTTTCTTCAGTAATTCTGCCTGTGTACATTCTCATTAAGTTCAACTCTGCTTCAGTGTTACTTTAATGCTGTATTGTGGGACCAAATCCACTCTGAGATGTGTTAATCCCTGAAGGTTCCTGAAATAACGTTCCCCAACCCTGTAAAGATCTCCACATCATGAGCGTCTTGGGAAACGTTCTGTGAATATCATTGACACCAGAGGGACGTTCTGAGAATGCTCTGGGAACATTATATTTTTATCAGAGAAATCCATAAACTTGACGTGAGTGCATCCACATCATCCACCAATGTAAATAGAGCTTATGCGGTGACGTAGGCAGTAATGTGATTGGATGATATTTAACACATTTTGTGTTGGACACATTGTGTTGTTTCTCTCTCTCACTCTCTCTTTACACATGATCAACTTAAAATGACACAAAAATGTGTTAAAATGGCAATAACACAAAAAATGTGTTAATAATTAACACATCCTTTTTTAGAGTGTGGCTGTCATACTCCAACTGTGCATGCATCCTGCAGCAGCCAGTTAAAATAATATTGCGTTGTAGTTTTTTTTTTTTTATTGAATAATGGTTTTCATTACCAATATGATATCCATTGAAATATTATACATATATAAATAAAAAATAAAAATAAAAAACGATGTAATTTCATGTACTCTTGGGGGCCCCCTGGTGGCCACGGGGCCCTAAGCAGCCGTTTAGTTTGCTATGCCTTGGGCCGGCTCTGATCAAGATATTTAAATCAAATACACAAACTTTTATGCAGAAACAAATAAGCTTGAGATCAGTTATCATGATCAAAGGATCTGGCATCTGTCAAATTATCTCAAGGTATAAAGAACAGAACCCAGTTCTGCTCCTTGGTGTTCTCAGTTTATTCTCTGCTATTGTCTTTGTTTTACATACAAAGCTGTTATGTTGATGTTTTCGCTTCCTTGTGGATATTATTACTCATATACTGCATTATCTTATTTATTTAATAAAACTGCTGTGAAAAGATTAACATTTTAATACTTCCATGCCTGTTATTATAATTTTGTTTGAAAGTTTGATATAAAAGGGGGTTGGGCCTTTAAGCAGATGAAATCCAATAGAGGTGGGACTTGTGGAACAAAGTGATATAAAGCTACTGTACAGCAGCTAAGATCCTCAGAAGACAAGAGAGTCTGGAAACAATAGGTAAATGGATATTTCAAAATATAATATTTTGATTAAATACTATATAGTCCATCCTTTGTTCTAATGTGAAATATCTTTCTTTCTCTTCAACAGAAAAATGTTTCTGCAAAGTTTGAATATCACTCTGATTTTTACCAGCTATGGACCTCCTGGTGCACTTAATTATGGAGTTTTTGTAATCTCTCTTGTAGTATATCTTACAACTGTTTTTGCAAATGTAATATTGATGCTTGTGATCTGCTTGGACACATCTCTCCATAAGCCCATGTACATATTTTTATTCAACCTGGCTATTAATGGACTAATTGGATCATCTGCTGTACTTCCTAAAATAATGGAGAATCTTATTGATGATATGAAAGACATTCTGTATACTGACTGTATTCTGCAAGTATTTTATATTAATGTTTATGGAACATGTGCTTATTCAATACTAACACTTATGGCATATGATAGATATGTTTCGATTTGCAAGCCTCTACAATATCACAATATAATGACTCCAGCTAAAATTAGACTACTGCTTTTTATTGTGTACTGTGTTCCTATCTGCTCTCTGGCTGTACAGGTTTATCTTACCTCAAGGCTGCCAATGTGCAGGTATACAATAAACAAGTTATTTTGCGACAATTTGGCGGTTGTTAATCTCTCCTGTGTCAGAAATACCTTGGGAGACCTGTATGGCATATGTCTGGTACTTGTTTTTGTTGTTCTACCTCTAATCTTTGTCATCTTATCATATGTGCGGATATTGTTTGTCTCTTTAAATGCATCAGTAAGTGCCCGAAAAAAGGCTCTAAAAACATGCACACCACACTTAATTACTTTTATTAATTTTTCACTGGCCTCTCTATTTTCTGTGATATACAATCGATTTAATATGAGCCTTTCAAAAGAAGTTAATGTGTTTATGTCAATTCATTTTATCCTGATCCCTCCACTCCTACATCCACTTATTTATGGAATTAGAACAAAGGAGATCAGCAATAGTCTTACAAAAATATTACAAAGAAAAATACTTGCTCTTGGTTTTAATTTGAAAAATGAACAAAGGTGTAATGATGCACTGTTTATTACTACTAAATAAATGACTATTTGAACACATTTAAATGTTTCTTATTTTACAGATGTACATGTTTTTTCAAGTTTTAGAACAGGACTCTGAATTTGTATGTGTGTATCTGATATTTACATATTGTGCATGCATTAATTAATTAATTATATATGTAATATATGTATAAACAGGTTTCTCATTTATAAGGAAAAAAAAAGTCTGAATAGAAAATTTTCTTAACTATTTTTCTAAGTTCTTATTTACCTGGAACTTCATATTTACTGTAGATATTTAAAATCTCTTAAGATTTACACAGGGTTAAAAAGTGTATTTATTTATTTTTAAACATTTAAGTATTTCTTGCTAGTAATCTATAATAAGTAATAATCATTATTTTTAAGCATCTAATTCCATTATCTAAAGTATTGTGTGAAATGCTTTGCAAACCTGTTAATTTTATTTGTATGCAATTAACCATTTTCTAGTGACTAGACCTCAGAAACTTCAGCCTCAATTTAAGACATGACCATATATAAAACAAAAATGTATAATAAATTGTCCTTTGTAAATTGTAAAACAAATGAACATTTCAGTTTAATTAAATCCAATCAGTATGGTGCTTTTTGACTAAGAAAACATTTTTGCAGCCATTATTTTGACAGTGTTTCACTTTGTGAACACATTTCCACTTAGTGAACACACCACAGTCTTAGAACATGTCAGTACAGCAACTAGTATGATCATTTCTTTTCTTTTTTCAATTTAACAGAATCAATTATTTTAATGGCAAGACATGTCAGAGCTACTTCATTTTGTTGTTGAAATCTTTGGAAAATTGTCAGGAAACAGTGCTGTGTATATTAAGCAGTATTTCTTCTTTATTACTGACTCAGAACTGCTCACATTTCATGTTTCCTTTTTTGTTTTTATGTGCTGTTTAGATAAGAAATAAGCAACTCAGGGCTATTAAATTATTAATACAATGCCGAAGTGGCAATGCAGGCATCACATGAAGCTTCGGGTATATATTGTATTTCTAATAATGCAACGGCCCAGAGTCAATTTTTCTTCTTATAATACAGTTACCTAGTATTGTTTTTGGCGGTTGGTTTTAATTTTAGTTTTAGTCTATTCTTTGTGTGAAGCTGTCATTTTAGTTTTTATTAGTTTTAGTCACGTTCATACTCTTTTTAGTCTAGTTTTTGTCAACTAAAAGTCTGAGCATTTTTGTCTTATTTTTGTCAGAATTATCCATGACTATTTTTGTCTAGTTTTAGTTGACGAAAACTGATGACATTTTCGTATAGTTTTAGTCGTCGAAAACTGATGACATTTAGTCTAGTTTTAGTCATTGAAAGTTGTATTTTAGTCTCTTTTTTTCTTTTTTATAAGTTTATTTACAGATTAATTCATTTATGCCTTGTGTAAGTAAAATGACTTACACATTTTTTTTATTTATTTATTTATTTTTTATTTCTTATGGTTTTCATAGCACAAGTTGATTTATTTTATGAAACTGTCCAAATATCGCTTGGACATCTAAGATGCAAGAGCAAGTTTTTCCACCTTTGACCACAAGTTTATTTGTTATTAGTGTGCAACATGTTGAAAAGCTTCAGACTAATGCCCATAAACCCACACATGACTCTGAGACATCACACTGATACCGACAAATTGGGAATCTTGCTAGAGAGACCAATCTACTTCGAGTGTAAACTAAACGAGCCAATGCACATTGGCATGCTATGGTTGCATTCAGCTGCCGCTGATCGCAGTGCGAGTAATAAGCAATTCAATTCAAGTTTATTTGTATAACGCTTTTCACGATACAAATCGTTGCAAAGCAGCTGTACAAAAATGTAGGCTACTGCAATATATTTAGTAGCTTATTAGTGCTGACTACTGTATGTCAAGTCGATGTACATATGGTATAAATGTTAAAATCAGTAATGGTGTAATCAAACAGATGATGAACACTAATAGTAATGATTATGTGTTGCAATCAAACTTGTAGAAAAATTGTGTAGTGCTGTATGTTTTTTCAAGGCTGGCATCATTGGCGGTCCTCTGAGGGGTTGACATCATCTCTTCTCGGGTATTCTGAATCCAGACTTAATCTTGTGTAATTCCTAGTTATCACGGGATGGAAATACCATGGCAACAACAGAGAAACAAATAGAGAAATAATTAGCGTAGCTGCTGTTCCAACCAAGCAAAAATTATGTGTTTAGCCCAAGCTGAAGAATGTTGATCTGTATGTGATCAGATGTAACTGAAGTACAATGTTATGAGATACATTATGTGAATGCTTGGCTAAAGAGATGAGTCTTTAATCTAGATTTAAACAAAGAGAGTGTGTCTGAACCCCTGAACGTTATCAGGGAGGCTATTCCAGAGTTTGGGAGCCAAATGTGAAAAGGCTCTCCCTCCTTTAGTGGACTTTGCTATCCTAGCTACTACCAAAAGTCCAGAGTTTTGTGACCTTCTTGCCTTATAAGTAAGAAGTAATATTTTGCAAGTGATACAGAACCTAATAGGTAGCCAGTGCAGAGACTGTAAAATTTGAGTAATATGATCATATTTTCTTGACCTGGTAAGGACTCTAGCAGCTGCATTTTGGACTACCTGTAGCTTGTTTATTGAAGATGTAGGACAGCCACCTACACTCAAAAAAATAATTCGGTCTAAAAATAAACTTTATGTAATTCAATTAAATGCTAATTTTCCATGTATTTGGATTACATAGTTTTAATATAAACATATTAATAAACTTAATGTGATTCATATGCATCAGTGATACGTGAATGAAACAGGTAAGGTTTATGTAATTATTCCCAGTGTTAAACAAGCACTGCTCAGTGTCCATGTGTTTCCACACTACAGAGTGTTCAAGTAGCATTGACACAGTGTTGGAGTTAATGAGATCATTATGTGATGATTGACCATTAATGATGAACACCTGCTGAATCATCAATGGAAAGAGAAACACAAGAACTACAGCTGACTTCAACCACAGCCTTAGAGGAAATCAACTCAAATAAAACAATACATTAAACCTCTCAAGATCTGATTCAACAACTCCACAAACAGATTGACCAGCTTCACTCATTACTAACCAGATTGACTTCTGTCAGACTTCTAGAGAAGCTCTTATTGAGAACTAACAAACGTGTAGATGTTTTGTTTCATGTGAAATCACCATCAATGAGACCAGGGTTTCCTTTGGTTGGGCTCTTGACCCGTAACATGCTAGGTTTAATGTTGTGCTGATAGCTTTTGTTGTACTTAAATCAAACATGTTGAGCTTGGCCAACAAAGTATAAAAAAAAAGTAGGGGATCTGTTAGTGTGTCAATTTCTTTTGAACTTTATTTGTTGCATAGATGGATGTTGTGTTACTTTAATATTAGGCCTACTTACAGCTTTACATTTATGTGATGTATAAATCATATTAGCTGAATCATTTTATCATACTTTGTGTGCTAAAAGTTTTCATCTGTTTCTTTCTAAAGACCACAGACATCATGAATCAGCATATGAATCTCAACAATGGTGATAATCAACAAAATGTTCAGATACATCTCTGAACATCTTAAAACAAGCTATTAAAAAGTCTCAACAAAAAAGGAAGCATAAAAACAATTATTAAGAATAAAATAAAAATAATCTGACAATTCCACTGCATTGTTTATTCATGTTGCAATGCATGCTGGGATACATGGGAGGGTCTTTTACCAAACTTGTACCCAGCATGCATTGCAACATGACACATATTGTTGACCGTCACCATTGTTGAGATTCATATACAGATTCTTGATGTTTTTGGATTTGAAGGTGATACAGATGAAAACTTTTTGAGCACAAAATGAAATACAAAGTATCTAATCTTCGTGACTTATGAAAAACAGTTACTTGTGAAGCTATAGAGACTGCTATAATAACACAACACCCATCAAATCAGGACTTTGAAAGAATCTGGAGGATTGACTAACTTTTTTTTCTTCTTTGACTTTGATGGCTAAGCTTCATGTGTTTTATATTTACACAATTAAAGCTACCCCCACTGACACTAGCATGTGACGGGTCAAGATCCCAACCAAAGGAAACCCTGGTCTCATTGATGGTGATTTCACATGAAACAAAACATCTACACGTTTGTTAGTTCTCAATAAGAGCTTCTCTAGAAGTCTGACAGAAGACAATCTGGTTAGTAATGAGTGAAGCTGGTCAATCTGTTTGTGGAGTTGTTGAATCAGATCTTGAGAGGTTTAATGTATTGTTTTATTTGAGTTGATTTCCTCTAAGGCTGTGGTTGAAGTCAGCTGTAGTTCTTGTGTTTCTCTTTCCATTGATGATTCAGCAGGTGTTCATCATTAATGATCAATCATCACATAATGATCTCATTAACTCCAACACTGTGTCAATGCTACTTGAACACTCTGTAGTGTGGAAACACATGAACACTGAGCAGTGCTTGTTTAACACTGGGAAATATTACATAAACCTTACCTGTTTCATTCACGTATCACTGATGCATATGAATCACATTAAGTTTATTAATATGTTTATATTAAAACTATGTAATCCAAATACATGGAAAATTAGCATTTAATTGAATTACATAAAGTTTATTTTTAGACCGAATTATTTTTTTGAGTGTAGTAGTGCTTTACAATAGTCCAGTCTAGACATCATGAATGCATGAACTAACTTTTCTGCATCAGAAACAGGTAACATGTTCTGTAGCTTGGCAATATTTCTAAGATGGAAGAATGCTGTTTTTGTAACATTAGAAATATGATTTTCAAAAGACAGGTTGCTGTCTAATATAACACCCAGATTTTTGACTGTAGAGGAAATAGCAGTACATCTGTCTAGTTGCAAATTGCAGTTTAAGAGATTCTGTGTCCTGTTTTTTGGTCCAATAACTAATATCTTGGTCTTATCTGAATTTAATAGTAGAAGATTATTGGTCATCCAGTCTTTCACATTTTTTACACACTCTGTTAACTTTGCTAAGTTAGAAGTTTCATCTGGTCTTGTTGAAATATGTAGTTGAGTATCATCAGCATAACAATGGAAACTAATCCCATATTTCCTAAAAATATTACCAAGGGGTAACATGTAAATAGAAAATAGCAGAGGACCAAGGACAGATCCTTGTGGCACTCCATACTTTACTGGTGATAGTTGCGATGACTCCCCGTTTAAATAAATAATGTGGTAGCGATTGGACAGGTATGATCTGAATCATCTTAAAGCCTTCCCTTGAATACCTGTATAGCTTTGTAATCGATCTATGAGTATGTCATGATCTACAGTGTCGAACGCAGCACTAAGATCAAGTAAAACTAGCAATGAGACGCAGCCTTGATCTGACACAAGTCATTTGTGATTTTTACAAGTGCAGTTTCTGTGCCATGGTGGGGCCTGAAATTCTTCAAAGAGATCTTTTTTTTTTTTTTGCAAGAAGGAGCACAATTGAGCAGACACAACTTTTTCCAAAATTTTAGACATAAATGGAAGATTAGAAATGGGTCTGTAATTTGCCAATTCACTAGGGTCTAGCTGTGGTTTCTTAATATGAGGCTTAATAACCGCCAGTTTGAATGGTTTTGGGACATGACCTAAAAATAATGATAAGTTAACAATATTAAGAAGCAGTACTTCTGCTACAGGTAACAACTCTTTTAGTAATTTAGTGGGTACAGGATCTAATAGGCATGTTGGTTTAGACGTGGTGATAAGTTTATTTAATTCTTCCTGTTCTATAGTTGTAAAGCACTGCAGTTTTTCTTCGGGTGTAATGATTAATGCTGAAGTATCATTTGGTGTAGTATCTATATTTGTTATTGCATTTCTGATGTTGTCTATTTTATCAGTAAAGAATTTCATTTTGTCTAGTTCATGTGTATTTATGGGTACACAGAGCAGTTGAGATAAATCAGGCAGGTTATTTTTGAACCTATCTTTGGTAACAGGAACAATAGTTCTGCCCAGACGATAGCGCAGAACTATATACTTAATATCAGTAATACTCAGCATGCACGACAAGGAAATGATCGGTAACATCATCGCTTTTAGGTACGATATCTACCACAAAAACAGTGAGTGTGCACTTTACCGTTAGCTAAGTTAGCACGAACATACTGGATGATGTAGTCTCCGATGATCACAGCGTCGCATTCCGTCTCGCGGAGGGGAGCGAAGCAGTTCAGGGTGGAGATCTCGAAGCCCGGAGGCGGCGGAGGGGGAGAGGTCCTTGCCCGGGGCCTGGCTCGCGTCTTCCGCTGCTGCTGCACCCAGGGTCCATGGAGTCCCAGCGCCGGAGTGAAGGACATCTGGGAGGATTGCGTCCTGGGTGCGCCGGACCTGTGCAGAGAAGCACACGGAGTAGAGGTGGAGGGAGTGTTAGTATCACGCTGTATACTTACTCGGGCAGATTCGAGTGCGGCTTTCCTCTCTTTTGTTGATGGTCATTGACTGTTCACAAAACAGTTTGGTCTCTTTTTGCTCTTCAAGATGTGGGTAACATTTTGAATGAGGTTTGGTAAAGAAATGTTGCATGGGTAAAAGAGTCAGGTCCTGATGACCATGTCATGCTTTCCTACCATCTTCCCCTCTACAGGGTCGTGATTCACGGAAATAACAGCAACGTAGACTTTAAGGGTGGAGAGAGACAGCCTTTGCCCCAACCCTTGCTGCAGAAAGGAAGCACCACTCTGATTGGGCATCTCTGCAGAGGTGGGACTTTCAAGTCACAAGCAAGTCTCCCAAGTCATAAATCCCAAGTCATCAAAGAGTTAAATTTAATGGGATAATTGACTAAATAAGTGCTGATTGAGCATCTCTGGGAGTCCTCCCGATGAAAGGAACACCAACCGACGAACAGGTCTGACTTCACGGCAAAGGCATGTCTCGTAGACTGTGTTCGAGCCAAAGTTATGTTGTCCACTACCTCTTGGGGTAGGTCACCTAGAACCTCCGCATCCCATCCAGGGACCAGACATGGAGTTTCCAGAGGTCTGGATGTGGGTGCCACAGAGTGACCCGCCACAGAGTGACCCATCTCTGAGTCAGTAGATCCTTCCTCAGAGGAATCTGCCAAGGAGGCTCTGTTGCGAGGAGCATCAATTCTGGGAACCAGGTCAGATTGGGCCAATAGGGCCCAATGAGCAAGAACTGCTCCTCATCCTCCCTGACTTTGCACAGTGTCTGCACAAGAAGGCTCACTGGGGGAAACATATTTGCACAGTAGGATGTTTCCGGAGAGGCAAACAGGTCTATCTAAGCTGCCCCGAATATGAATGACACAAAGCGACCTCAGATGCCTTTGACTCCAGAGGAGGAGGTGGCGGGCGAGTTGCAACATGTGACAGGAGCGCAGACCATGTTGATGGTTGATGTAGGGAACCGTCGCAGTGTTGTCCATACGGACCAGTAAGTGCTTGCTTCATAATGGTGGTTTAAGGCAGGGTGCACTGCTAACAACTCCAGGCAAATTATATGTCACTGCAGTTGGGGTGCAGTGGCATAACACCCCCGAGACTGCTTGCCTGTTGTACATGGCACCCCATCAGGTGGTAGAGGCATCCAGTGTGTACCACAGCATGCCTAGAGACCTGTTGTAGGGGCACTCCTTCCTGGAGAAACGTACAGTCTGACCAACTGGCTAAGGTGCCTGAGCACCAAGTTCCTGTGCAAGAACAACAGATCCCAAGACTGTGTTAGTATAAGCCACTTGTCGGGATAGTTGAGGATGCAAATTTTTCTTAGGGCAACAAGAGCCTCAGCGGGTGAGGCACCGGGCAAATAGAATCACATAGCCAGGCTCCTAGATACCATGCAAGCGGGACCAGCGAAACCACCAAAGCACCCGACTCGGGTGGCTCGTAGACTGACTGAAGCGGGGTCTGAGTGTGCAGTGCAACACTTACCTGGTTCTACAGTTGGGCATGAGTAGGGTCTTTAAAGACACTCTCGAACCGCCCGCAGCTGCCTGCTGGTGACAGACGCTCTGTGCCCTCTTGGGACCCAGAGATAAAGAAAACAACTCCTTTATCGAGATTTGGGTACCATCGACCGTGAGTCCAATGGCTGGACAAAACAATACACAAGATTCACCACCCAGCCGTTCTCCAAGGGAGGGAGTGGTTTATACACCATCTCCCAAAGAGCACTTCCTTCCATCTCTGGGTCACCCGTCTCAGGGCCTCTTCCCCTTAACGCCAGGTTTGGTGGGGGCCATCCAGTGCCTACGCCCGGCTCCATGGCACTGCTGTGCGATGAGCAGGCTGACATACTGTGGCTAACAAACAGGTGGAGGCAGCACCTGCCTGCCGGGGCAAAATGTGATAGATTGGCTCAATCTGCTTCTGTGGAGCTGAGAACTGATGGGCAAAGTTCTCAACTGCATCACCAAAGAGGCTGGTCTGGGACACAGGGGCACTGAGAAACCGAACTTTGTCAGCGTTCCTCATGTCAGCCAGACACAGGTAGAGATGGTGTTACTGGACCACGAGCATGGACGTCACATGGCCCAGAAAACTTGCAGTGACCTTCGTCCCTCGGAGAGCAAGGTCAATTGGGTCCAGAGCTCTTTCAAAACTTCTGGATCGTGACACCCTTGTGCAGATCCTTCAGTGCCTTGGTCTGATGGACTTGCAGTAATGCCATAACATGTAAGGTGGAGGCAGCTTCTTCACAAGCTGCATAGGCACTGCCGGTCAGACCAGACCAGACCAGAGGAGTACATACAGGCCCAGGATTGGAGGCAGATAACAGATAACCAGATAACAATAATCCTTAGCTGCTATATGTAATATATCTGCTATATATAATATACAATAATATGATATAAAACTAATATGAGTGTTTACACTGTAATGTGATGAGTCTTAGAGTCTAAAATGTTTAGACAAATGTTTATTATTAATACTGTTCATGGATAGATGTTTATAATGTGCTTAACAACAATAATTGATTTCTCAGATATAAAATACAAATGGGATTAATGACTACTGAGGATGGAGCTTTTTTTTTTTTTTTTTTTTGTATCTATGAAAAGAAGTAGCAAACAATTTGGAAATACCAGGTATGGTTTACTTGTTGAACAGCTGAAAAGGATCTGTTTACAGGAATGACACAAAGTCTGTTCAAGTCTCAGTGTTTAGATCAGTGTGCTCAGTAATGTGTCTTCACATATTATTGTAGCCCAGTTTGTGCTGAACACAGTGTTACCAGACTTTAGCCATTCATATGAAGATATTTATATGGTAAAAAAACACATATGTCAGGGCATGTCAAAACAAAACTCCAGGGACCCAAACTCCCTCAGACCCTAGAAATGTCCAAGAGGTTCAACCTGAGATGTGTCTTCCATTAAGCAACTAATAGCACTGGCCATCTTCTTGCCCCAAAAAGACAAATCTGTGGCCCCAAAACAATGTTGGGCTCTACTCACCCTAAGCAGGCCAGCCTGGTATGCCTGCAAGATGCCCATCATATGCAGACATTTGCCAGCCTGACGTGCTGCCACATAAACATTGCTCACAAAGGATGATGTCATTCTGCACACTTAGTGGTCAACATCAGAGCCTTGAGGGATGAGACCTGCCTTCCCAGCTAACATTTTTTTTTTCTAAGAATGTTCTGAGAACATTATGCTATGTTCTGGTAGTGTTTTCAGCATAAAGTTTTTTATTTTAGTTCACAGAATATTTTCTTAAAAGTTAGGATAACATTCTCCAACAACATTCTACAAATGTTTATTAAAAACATTGTTGGAACACTATCCTCTAACATTCTAATAAAGATTTAATCAAGAAGCTTTTTCTTTGGACATTGGATGTGGACTCCAATGTTGCTCAGATGTCAAATTATGATGGTTAAAAGTAAAAACCCAACCTTTGTTTGATGGAGCAAGTGGGCAATTAGACGCTTGAGTCTTAGATGCTTTCCTCAAGCTACTGTAACTGAGTTAGCTATGGTAACAACATAAAGAGAACTATAATTTTGTTCTCTTATTTCTTTTAGTCTAATCTGTGGTAAAAGCTTTACATCATTTATTACAGCAATGCAACAGTTGTATAGACCATGCTCTACCAAACTTTTAATCTGATAATTTCAGATATTAAAAACAAATAATAATAATATTTGATTGTCACACAAACATCAAGAATCAGTGTATGAATCTCAACAATGGTGACATACTTAATGTTGCAATGTATTCTGGGTGCATCATACAAAACTCATACAGGGCTCCCAGAATGCATAGCGGCATGAAGCATGTCACCATTGTTGAGATTACACTGATTCTTGATGTTTGTATGTGTCTAAAAGTTCAGTATGTTTAAAGCAATTTGTAAACTTTTAGATCTTATGTTGTTGCAATGCATCACTGTGGTTACTCATGTGAAACTAATAGTATAGATGAGACTTAAACCCTAATACCGTATTCACATTACAGCCCTTAATCCCGTGTGTGTGGGCACAGAGGTCTCAGGTGTGATAAAAAAATTTGTGTTCAATAAATGTTATATCACTATCTTCGATAAACTAAAATCTATCAATTTATGGTGTTTTTTTTTTTTTTGGGGGTTTTTTTGAATTTATTTACTTCTAAAAGTACCATATTTTTTATGTAAATTATGCTTATTTTATGTTATATTTAATATTTAATGATATTAATTAAAAAAATCATTCCAGTAAGTTCAGAGAGTTAAAACCAAAAGATGAAGTGACTTTGGTGGCATCTGGTGTCTTATGTTAGTATAAAATTAACAAAAAACAATAATATCAATAACCACTAGATGGCTGCAGTACTGAATTGCTGCATATAGGTTGAACTCTATGAACCACTGTTATGATGAATTTGACCTATTCAAAAAAAAAAAAAAAAAAAGGTCAGACATTGGCTCATTCAGTTCTTTATTTTTGTATGTGTGAGTGAGTTTTTATTTAAAAAAAAAAAAAAAAAAAAAAAAAATCCAGCTCTGTTATAGGCTCATTGAATGCATTGTTTGTGTGTGTGTGTGTGTGTGTGTGTGTGTGTGTGTGTGTGTGTGTGTGTGTGTGTGTGTGTGTGTGTGTGTGTGAGTGTGAGTTGTTGCCATGTTGGAAAGGTTGTACAGGATCAGGATCACCCCTTCATTTTTGTGTATGTATTATATGCATTGTATTGGATCTACTGATTTTTATTTGACAAAAATAATAAAAAATTCTCTGAATTACAGTTTTTCCCATTCATTCCTATGGGTGCCCATTTTTGTCCACGAATACGGGATTAAGGAGTTTTTTGTTTTTTTTCACCCACTTAGCATTGTAGAATCGAGTCTTTTTTTTTTTTTTTTTTTTTTGCGTGTTCAGGTGGCAAACTTGTACCGCTCAGATCAAGGGAAGTATTTTTAAAAAAATAATTACAATTATTTTGCCCACATTTGTCCAGCTTACGGTATTAGGGTTAAATTAAATCAGCTGTTCAGATCACTACATGATGATATCATCAACACCAGCAAGTAACGATTAACATCTATGCAAGTTTTCTTTTGTTGTTATTGCCATTACAAATGTAGTTATAGCCCCTAACAAAGAATATTGAATCAAAAGTCAACAATAAAAGCTTGTGTAAATGTATGACAGAAATGAAGTCAGTTTGGTTTATAATAAGTGAAGCTGGTAATGCTGTTTTTGGAGATATTTGATGATGCTGGAGCTTGACATCAACCAAAATTTTAACCAAAAGTATGATGGGAAGCTTTCTTAAAATATTAGAGGATAATGTTCTAACAATGTTAATAATAAACATTTTAGAATGTTTTTAGAGAATGTTATCCTACCTTTTAGCAGAACATTCTGGGAACTTGAACTACTTATTCACCATAATAAAGTCAAACCAATAAAACAAATAGCATTTACATTTATTTTAAAAAAATACATTTTGTTTTGTGTGTTTTTTTTTTTTTTTTTTTTTTTTTTTTTTGCTTTCAGATTTAATCCTCTGGTTGTGCCCGGATCCCTGTCACACTTGTGGTGTTTCCTCCCGGTCAAAAATGAACAGACTCCAAACAATTGCTTAATAATTTCTTATTATGCTAGATTTTCAACAAATATTAGATTCAATGTTTTTGTCAGTTTGTTTTCTTTTGTTTAGGACTGGTTTTGTGTTTCTATTTGCCTAATTAACTGTAAGCCTCATTTATCCAAAAGCAGGCACCTAATTTTTTGAGTGAAAAAAACATTTTTTAATGAATAATTTTCACAATATAAGATAAAAATTATAAAGATTTGCACTGTTTCTCACATTAGTGTGCTGTAATGTTTAATCAGGAAGTTTGCTTTTAATTGCTTTAATTTAGAACAAAATTGCACAAAGTCACACTTGCCAAAAATGGCCAGACATTGAAAGTGAATTGGGAAAAATGAAAGTAAGAGAAACAACACTCAAAACATTATGACAATAGGTTTTAATAGAAAAGTCAGAGATGCATATTGTGTGCCCCAAAACATGTGAAAACATCCATGGTCTGTTGCAAATGGAGGGGCCATTTTTGATTCTAAGTGTGACTTTGTGCAATTTTGTACTGTAATAAATGCATTTAAAAGCAAACTTCCTGATTAAACATTAAAGCATACTAGTGTGATAAACAATGCAAATTTTCATTTTTTTTTTTTGTTTAATAGTGTGAGAATTATTCAATAAAAATGCTTTTTTCATTCAAAAAATGAGGCACCTACTCTCCGATAAATGAGGCCTATGATTAATCAGATGCAAATAGAAACACAAAACTAGTTCTAAATAAAAGAAAACAAGAACAAATCCAATATTTGGTGATAATATAGCATAATCTCCAGGTCAATTTGACTCAAACACAACCAGAGGGTTAACAAGGTAAGAAATGTTAGTAAAACATTTAAAACTAAAAAGAACATTTTGTAGTACCCTTTTTATTTTTATTAAAGACAAGTACAGGAAGATAATGCAAAAGCACTATTATACTAATAATAAAAAAATACAATAAAATGACATTTAAGAGACATTAAACATTATAATATTTCTACATTGTGTAATCATCAGTCATTATCACATATTCTTAATAATAAGTTTGTTAGATTCACTGAAAAAGCATATTAATTAAGTATATTCTCCTAGCCTATAGGTGGCAATGAATAATGGACTTACAGACTATTGTCATATGGTTTCATGTGGTTCCAGGGGTAAATCAATTTTTTGAGTGCACTTTTTATCTTAGAAAGTCTCATACCATACATGATAGGATTGATAAGTGGTGTACATATCAGAAAATAAAGTGAGACAATCACACGTAGTACAGGGGGCATAGACACCTTATTAAATCTGCTTTGGATCATTTCAAATGAACAACCAACAGAAAAATTCAAAAGTGAGAAAATGTGTGAAGTACATGTGCTTAAAGCCTTTTTGGTTGTTTCTCTTGTAGACTTTAGGCAAACTCTTAAAATTTTTGCATATGAGAACAAAATTAATGCTAGAGGAGCAACAATGGTCACAACAGTACCGATTAAGACAGAGATGTTGTTTACTGTGGTGTCTGAGCACACCAGTTTCACGAGCATGTAGTTGTCGCACCATACTTTGTCAATTACATTTCCACACAACTTTAGACGTACACTGAAAGAAAAACTAATAGAGAATTTGATCAGTGATGCTGACCACCCCAGAGCAATCAGTGTAACTGTCTTTGCAGGAGACATGATTCTATGATATTCCAAAGGGTAACAGATAGCCACATATCTGTCATAAGACATGACTGCTAAATTACAGAATTCTACTGATGCATATGTATACAAAACAAATATTTGAGCATAACAAAGGGTCAGTGAAACTTCTGGAATCTTTGACAGTAACATATTACTTAAAAGGGATGGAAATAAAGCAATGCTGCCATACAATTCATTTACAGACAAACTGCATAACAAAACATACATAGGTTCATGCAAGGACTTCTCCTTCCATATTATTCCAATAATTAACTGATTTGCAATAATGATTGCAACAAACAACAGGATCAAAACAATGAAACATAAATACTTAATATTCCCAATATCAATGTATCCAGCCAATATACCCAGCCAGCAATGACATGTGGGGCCCAGATGAGGGCTTCATGGGCGGCAAATGTGGGCCCCATTATGGGCTTGCACGGGCCAGCCGTGGAAGCCCAGACTTACTAAGTGGGACCTGTAAGGGTACTGCATGGGTCTTAATTGGGCAATTCATGCCAAACCCATTTGGGCCCCACCTGCCCAAAGAGTGGGTTTGCACCCGGGATCCACATGGGGGTTTTAAGTGGGATCTGTAAGGGTCTTATGTGGATCTTAACTGGGCAATACATGTCAGACCCATTTGGGGCCCACCAGTCTGTAGGGGTTTAAAGTGGGCTTGCACCCGGGATCCACATGGGGGCCAGCCGTGGATGCCCAGATGGGTTTTAAGTGGGATCTGTAAGGGTCTTATGTGGGTCTTAACTGGGCAATACATGTCAGACCCATTTGGGGCCCACCAGTCTGTAGGGGTTTAAAGTGGGCTTGCACCCGGAATCCACATGGGGGCCAGCCGTGGATGCCCAGATGGGTTTTAAGTGGGATCTGTAAGGGTCTTATGTGGGTCTTAACCGGGCAATACATGTCAGACCCATTTGGGGCCCACCAGTCTGTAGGGGTTTAAAGTGGGCTTGCACCCAGGATCCACATGGGGGCCAGCCGTGGATGCCCAGGTAGGTTTTAAGTGGGATCTGTAAGGGTCTTATGTGGGTCTTAATTGGGCAATTCATGACAGACCCATTTGGGCCCCACCTGCCCAAAGGGGTTTAAAGTGGGTTTGCACCCGGGATCCACATGGGGGCCAGCCAACGCCCAGGAGGTCCAGGCCGCCCCAGACGCCCCCCCGGGATGTGCCGGAATCCGCCCCCTCGCCCTAGCCACACACCCGGACGCCCCGGCAGCACCCCCCCAAATAATTACAATAAAAAACCTTCAATAAAGTGTCAAAGCATGCTCAAGGTGGACAATTAACATTTTTATTTAAAAGACAAAAAACAGTCTGCAATACAAAGTCTGTGCAAATGCCATATAAAATTTACATTTTACATTTCAGCTATTTTTTTAAGAAATACAGCACAATTAAATTAAAAGAACACGGGACAGTTTCATTAAAACATTTAATTAAATATATGTTTACCTTAAAACTATTAGAAAATATTTCCTGATAATTCACTCACCCCCATGTAATCCAAGATGTTCATATCTTTCTTTCTTTAAGTCAAAAAGAAAGTAAAGTTTTTGAGGAGTAGATTTCAGGATTTTTCTCCATATAGTGGACTTCAGTGGGATTAAGGTCAAGGATAAAGGTTTCAAAATTTCAATACAGCTTTCAAAGGGCTTTACAAGTTCCCAGTGACCCTTATTCCTTGGATGGGATGATGTAGAGCCCTTTGAAGCTGCATTGACAATTAAATTTGGACCTTCAACCCCTTGGCTCCCATTTAAATATGGAGAAAAATCCTGGAATGTTTTCCTCAAAAACCTTTTTGACAGAAAAAGAGACAGACACAAGCATCTTGAATGACACAGGGGTGAGTAAATTATCAGCAGGAAATATTTGTGCCAGAATTGAACTAGTCCTTTAAAACTGAATAAATACAAAACCAATACATCTACAAAATTGTCAAGATTAACAATTTTATTAGTTTCAGATGTAAATTTAGGATTATTGAATTTTTCATTACCAGTTATTCAGAGCTCCGAGGTGAAATTTAACTGAAAATGCATTTCTATTTCATCCACATCATTTTATTTTAATCCACAATATTCTACTGACTCCCATGGGCTCCATATACAGTGGTGTCCAAAATTATTAGAACACTAGTGTTTTTACCAGCTAAAAATGATTTTAATTCAGTCATGTCTATCTTTTGCTGTAGTGTTTCAATGGGTAATTTATTTTATATTTCTAAACATTAATTTTGCCATTAAATGTAATAATCCAGTAAGATTTTTGTTTGACAACAGCCAGTGCTCCAGAGATCTGATCTTATCATCATCCATTCCGCACAGAATGGCATGAAGAAACAGAACAAACTGAGACAGATTAAATCTAGAAGAACTGTGGCAACGTCTCCAAGATGCTTCAAGAGACCCACCTGCAAACCTGAAAAAATATCCGCAAGTGCACCAAGTGCAAAAGCTGCTTTAAACACAAGATGATGGTCACACCAAATGTTGATTTAATTTAGTTAAAAGAAGTTAATTGATAAAGAAAACATTTATGACATTTTTATCAACATTCTCATTTTACAGAATTTGTACACAAGTGCTTAAAACTTTTAACAGTACTGCTTTGCTGGTAGGTTTCTTTTGCATCTTGGAGATGTTGCCACAGTTCTTCTGGATTTAAATGATGAGATTAGACCTCTGTGTGAAGCGCTGTTTGTTTTCATATCTATTGTGTCACTGATTATTATAATTAATGGCAAAATGAACGCTTGGAAATGTAAACTGATATTTCATACTGACACACTATAGCAAATGAAATAAGTTTAAACCATTAGTTAAGGTAGTTTAAATACTAGTGTTCTAATAATTTTGGGCACCACTGTAGCTCTGATAATTAATGTAGTGTGAGAATAAGTGAAACCAAAACATACAACAAAAGGTCCATGACTCTGCACCAGAAGTGACAGACACACCAGATAAAGAGCAGTCCTCCTCCAAATGGCCAGGAATCAGCTGAATCAGCTGGGGGTAAAAAACAAAACAAAAACAAATTTAAAACAAAAACTGAAGAAAAATACTACGAACTTTACTTTAAAAATAAATTTATGTTAGTGTGTCTTAATGTAAAATGAATACTTACTTCCTCTGAAGATTAGAAGATTTTCATTCCCAAAACTTCAGGATCATAAGGGGGAAACACACACACAAGCAATCAATTAAATTAAAATTAATTTGTTTGACATTATCTACTTACTGACAGACATGGGCTTGCAAAAATGTACTCACCGGCTCCATACCAAATCTGCACAGCTGATCCAAAATCCTGGTTTACATAGTATTCTTCTCCATGGAGTCCAATGATCATGCTTTTAGGTCCTCTCTCTGTCAGATGAGTTCACATAACAGTGTTCTCAGATTACTCATTTTGAAGTTCTGTCACATTTTATGAGTTTGATCTTAAAACTAGCATGGGTGCACGATATGACCATATTATTTCACAATAGTAATATATCACAGTATAGTTATTTATAATATTGTATTTCATTCAACATACGATCAAAGTAGTTACAAACAATAGGACTAATACAAAGGCAAGTTAAGTACATTTAATGATTTTCTCTTTAGTATTTTGTTGTTTGATTATAATTAAGACCGACTGGTAACGTTAGGCTTAATTATACTGCTGTAACTTTAAGAAGAAAATGCACAGATCCAGTTACTGACACCTAACCTGGTTTGTTAATCTTGAATCAAAACATTAGTGACTGTATTTAGGTCAGTTACATCTTAAGTAAACTGTCTGTATTTGACTATTCAAGTGAGCTGCAGATTTCTTTCACTAACTGTTACATATATTCGGCAAGACATATATGTTACCGCCTAGCCGCAGCTAACAGTATTAGTTAATACTAACAAAACACAGTAACACACACTGGTAGGATACTAAGATATGTAATCGCGATTAGTATATCACTTCAGTACCTTAATGTAACTAGCGTAACAGTCTATAGAACTTTATATAATAGTAAAAGGTACCTACCTTTTGCAGTTTGCATGATCTTTAGCTGCTGGTAAAAGTCCATATTCGCGTTTGTTTGTTCTCAATCTTCATCCCACAACCAAAACTCGCTCAAAATATGAATTAAACAGTCAGACGTAAAATAATCCACGTGAAAGCCGTTGCTAGAGAAATGACCGAAACAGACTGCAACAGAAGCCGATCAGCATATTCAAATTTAACCGGGAAACGGCTCCCTACTAGTGATTGGCCAGAATAATCAAAGGCAGCGATAATCAAACGCTCATTGGCTGTCGCCAGTACCGTCATAGATTGCAATTTGCCGTGTTTCACTTTCAGCCGGTAATGCGTGATTTAAATAAGAAAGCGCGTCATTAGCTTTTTCAGCATTTAACTACTTGAATTATGCACTGCTTCCCACACTAAATTATCATCCTACTGTATATTCCACCAGAGAGGACTGCAAACGTATTGTCATTTGGACTACTGTGGTATTGCTTTTTGACACGACTAATGCAAATAAATTATACACTCACTCTTTATTGGTTAATTTTTTCTTTATAAAAATAAAAAAAATGTAATGCAATACATTTTTATTGCATGGTTACATGATTTGTGGATTTTAAGACTGATTTTCTATTTTATACATAGTCTACTTTTTTAGAATTACAGAGTTTTAATGTAAAATACACCTAAATAAAAATTACACCGTGTTCCAAATTATTATGCAAATGATATCTTTCTCCGATTTTCATAATTAGTCAATGCAAATGACAGTCAGTATAATTTTTTAAGTTATCAACCATAGGGTATAATTTGAATTTTATTGAACAAACCTCCTAATGATAACAGTATTTATTTCAAAAATAAAAAACTGAAAATGCACTGTTCCAAATTATTATTCACAACAGAGTTAAAACATTTTATAGGTTGTAAAGAACTGAAAATTGGCATTTTCTGAATTTGCAGCATTAGGTGGTCATATTTACTGAAATCAAAAGCTATTTCAATCAAAAACATCCTAACAGGGCAAGTTACATCTTAACATAGGACCCCTTCTTTGATATCACTATCACAATTCTTGCATCCATTGAACTTGTGAGTTTTTGGAGAGTTTCTGATTGAATATGTTTGCAGGATGTCAGAATAGCCTCCCAGAGCTGCTGTTTCAATGTGAACTGCTTCCCAACCTAATAGATCTTTTGCTTGAGGATGCTCCAAAGGTTCTCAATCTGGTTGAGGTCAGGGGAGGATGGTGGCCACACAATGAGTTTCTCATTTTCATACTTTGCCGAGGTCATTTTCACACCTTCAGGGACCCTAAAGGAACCTACCAGCTCTCTCCCTATGATTCCGGCCCAAAACGCCACCTCCTTGTTAACGTCGCAGCCTTGTTGGGACATGTTCCATCCACTACTCCATCCATCTGGACCATCCAAAGATGCACGACACTCATCAGTAAACAAGACTGTTTGAAAATTAGTCTTCATGTATGTCTGGGCCCACTGCAACCATTTCTGCTTGTGAGCATTAGTTAGGAGTGGCCGGATAGTAGGTTTATGCTCAACTGCAAGCCAGGATCCTACACCTTGATGTTCGCGGGACTCCAGAGGCACCAGCAGCTTCAAATACCTGTTTTCTACTTTGTAATGTCATTTTAGCAGCTGCTCTCTTAATCTGATGAATTTGTCTGGCAGAAACCTTCCTCATTCTGCCTTTTCCTGAACAAACCCGTCTGTGCTCTGAATCAGCCACAAATCTGCACAGCACAATGATCACACTTAAGTTTTTGTGAAATATCTAATGTTTTCATACCTTGTCCAAGGCATTGTACTATTTGACACTTTTCGCAGCAGAGAGATCTTTTTTCTTTCCCATATTGCTTGAAACCTGTGGCCTGCTTAATAATGTGGAACATCCTTCTTAAGTAATTTTCCTTTAATTGGGCTCATTTGGCAAACTATTTATCACAGGTGTCTGAGATTCATTTCAGTGATCCAAAGAGCCATGAGACACAATACCATCCATGAGTTTAATTGAAAAACATTTTTTTTTATGTTTATGACACTTATATCCAATTTGCATAATAATTTGGAACACAGTGTACAAAAAGAACATTAAATTGTTAGTATAGACATAAACCTTAATGAGCTACATTATTTAATTACAGATTGTTTTTGTAATTTTATGTCAATGTGTAAGTAATTTAAGAAAACAGAAAAAATACTGCAAAAAAAAAAAAAAAAAAGAATTCCTGTAATTTGTCATTAATGGAATAATACTTAAAATAATAGTTAAGTTGTTAATTTACAGATATTGTTTGTAATTTTACAAAGTTTTTAACAATTTAAAATAACACAAAAAATACTGTAAAAGTAATTTTCCTGTATAAAAAAGAAAAAAAAATGTAATTTGCCTTTAATGATATAGGACCTAAAATAACAGTCAAGTTGTTCGTTTACAGATATTGTTAGTAATTAGTGGTGGGCATAGATTTTTTTTTTTTTTAATCTAGATTAATCTCACTGTAATTTTGAAATTAATCTTTAATCTAGATTAAAATGGCTAATTTGAATTCTGCTGAAGGCTATCCGAATATGTGTGCTACCCAAATAATGACTAAAAGGTAGTCTTTGAGAATGGGTTTCTCAAGCCAGGTGGCACATTAGACCAGGCGCTCATCTCCTGTTTCCAAAATGCATCACAAACTGCTTGACAATTGCATTTACAACATAATTAACTATACAAACTTGTGTAACCAAGTACTTCTGCGCAAAAGGCTGCACGACGTGCGCGTTCCCCTTAAATACACAGACGCGTGCGGGCATGGATATCTGTGTGCATAGTCTTCGATTAAACTGCGTTGCTTTTAGAAGCGTCAATTCAGTTGTTGCATATAGTTTAATGTCTTTATTTTGGGATTATCAAAGTAAATTATAACTCAAACTTGAGATTTTACTGGGGCACGTGCAGGGTCTAGCAACGCACCTGCCCTGAAGCAAACTGCCCTGCAAACTGCCCTGCACCTGCCCTGAAGCACCTGCGCTCATCTCCTGTTTCCAAAATGCATCACAAACTGCTTGACAATTGCATTTACAACATAATTAACTATACAAACTTGTGTAACCAAGTACTTCTGCGCAAAAGGCTGCACGACGTGCGCGTTCCCCTTAAATACACAGACGCGTGCGGGCATGGATATCTGTGTGCATAGTCTTCGATTAAACTGCGTTGCTTTTAGAAGCGTCAATTCAGTTGTTGCATATAGTTTAATGTCTTTATTTTGGGATTATCAAAGTAAATTATAACTCAAACTTGAGATTTTACTGGGGCACGTGCAGGGTCTAGCAACGCACCTGCCCTGAAGCAAACCTGGCGGCTTCATAGGTGCATCCATGTTTGCACGTCTCATTTGATGTGGTCATTTCACACTCACAGTAGGCATACACACAGGTTGAAGACTCGTTCTCACCTCCTACAGTGGCTAGGTATACGTCATCCGCACTAAAATATCAAGGTGAAAGTCATCATATCTTGCGTAGTTTAGACCCAGTTCCCAACCCAACTTTGAGAATAGATTAAAGGTGATATTCTTTTTATCGCCTGATAAGAGTCTCACGTTAACGCAGCACGTTAGTGCCGATAACGGCCCACCACTATTAGTAATATTACTAAGTTATGAATGTAATTTGAAATCACAGAAAACTACTGTAAAAAAGTTTGTTATTTTCTGTAAAATTAGTAAATTAGTAAATTAGTAAAATTGCAGTTCAAACCAAACTTAGCTTATAAACATGCCATTCAAGACCCATATATGTGTTCCCAGATCAAACCTATGCCCACTTGGCCCATAAATATGCCATTCAAGACCTATATATGCGTTCCCAGATAAAACCCATGCCCACTTGGCCCATAAATATGTCATGCAGGACCCATATATGTATTCCCAGATAAAACCCATGCCCACTTGGCCCATAAATATGTCATGCAGGACCCATATATGCGTTCCCAGATAAAACCCATGCCCACTTGGCCCATAAATATGTCATGCAGGACCCATATATGCGTTCCCAGATAAAACCCATGCCCACTTGGCCCATAAATATGTCATGCAGGACCCATATATGTATTCCCATATCAAACCCATGCCCACTTGGCCCATAAATATGTCATGCAGGACCCATATATGTATTCCCAGATCAAACCCATGCCCACTTGGCCCATAAATATGTCATGCAGGACCCATATTTGTGTTCCCATTTTAAACCCATGCCCACTTGGCCTATAAAAATTCTATGCAGGACCCATATGTGCATTCCCAGTTCAAACCTATGCCCACTTGGCCCATAAAAATGCCATTCAAGACCCATATATGCATTCCCAGATCAAACCCATGCCCACTTGGCCCATAAATATGCCATTCAAGACCCATATATGCGTTCCCAGATCTAACCCATGCCCACTTGGCCCATAAATATGTCATGCAGGACCCATATATGTATTCCCAGATCAAACCCATGCCCACTTGGCCCATAAATATGTCATGCAGGACCCATATTTGTGTTCCCAGTTCAAACCCATGCCCACTTGGCCTATAAAAATTCTATGCAAGACCCATATGTGCATTCCCAGTTCAAACCCATGCCCACTTGGCCCATAAATATGCCATGCAGGACCCATATATGCATTCCCAGTTCAAACCCATGCCCACTTGGCCCATAAATATGCCATGCAGGACCCATATATGCATTCCCAGATCAAACCCATGCCCACTTGGCCCATAAATATGCCATGCAGGACCCATATATGCATT